>NC_141780.1:17966675-18116675 GCF_054643075.1 Acanthaster planci | reverse complement strand
AGTCTCTTCCACAAAAATTTTCAGCCTGAAAAGTTTGAATTTAACATACCTTTATGTATTTTGTGTCTTGACTCCTTACTTTCAATCGTCTAATCGTATTAAGCATTGAAGCTGACACATACAGCCTCGTTTTCAAACGCGGAAGTGCGCAGATCGACGCTAAAAGCGTCGTATTGGGATCCCTCTATAGTGTGGATACTACCAAAAATCCAATAGTGTTTTGCAGCTTTGTGAAACAGCGAATTACACAAGTACACGTATGGGCAACAAAAAAATGCAACAGTATCTGACCCTCAAATGACTCACATTTTGTCTGATTTGATAGAAAGTGTTGACGTACGCCGCTCCTCCAAGAAGCCCCTCAAACAGGATGATGGCAAAGACGATGGCTATGCTGGGCATGTAGGCGTAGTAGGCAACGGTGAACATCAACACCAGGACACACCACTGGTAGGGAGAGATGGACAAAGGATGACAAGCCACTCAAGCAAGTCATGAGGAAAACAGGCTGGAGGAATTCACTGTCTCTATGGAAAGCCCTTGTGACTGGCTTATATACATGTACTGCTGTGTTGATCAGGCTTAACCTTTAACCTTTATCCAACTGGGCATAAAAAACTTTAGCTTCCTATTTAAAGGCATCTAAAGACAGGGTAGGTATTGCAGGTGTAGGAAACCTTTTGTTCTTCTTTCAATACTGATTCAGTGTGAAGTTAAGTTTTAATTTGTTAAAATAACAACAGCAACAGAGGTCAGGTGTTTACTTCCAATGAAATGGGCAACAGTTGAAGAGGACTAGTTGCATGCATAAGTAAGTCCATTGAACCTTTTTGCAGTCCAAATCATGGCGCAAACAAGTTCATACTCACACATACACTTAATGCACACGTAGGGAATTCAGTCTGTGAATCCACAGAGACACCTTGAGATAGGGCTACTACCGCACATCGAAACGATGAAACCGTGGCAGCAAAACGGAAGACTAATTACACATTTTCTTGAATTAAACAAAACCTACGAAGCTCGGTATACCATGACTGAATGGGTCCTCGGAAGTGTTTCATAAAGAGCGAAGTTTTCAGTTACAACCATGCATTTTAAAGCTCAGATTTAACGTTAACTTTCTGAATTTTGTCACACCACTGCCAAATAAAAATGGCGGGTCAATATATTGTGATCAAAGACCGTTGCATGCAAGACCTACTCTATGACTTCACTGTACATGTATTTAAATGTAATTTGATTTTATACATGCGGAGTGACACATGAATTTCCCATTGATTAATCGTAGCAAGTTTTTTAACGATCACTCCATCAGGAAATCAAGAGGCGGGGTTGCTGTATTTAGGCCTACTGTGTGGATTATTTTAAATTTTCACTACAGAAAATTTATCAAAAAAATTAAAACCTTTCAAAGTATTTCTAAACAATGTTTCTTTCTTTTCTTTTTCTCATTTGGGGGGGGGTGATGTGGTTGGGCAGATGGTTTTCATGCAGTTTAAAACTTGCTCTCCTTTTTCATGCTAAGGTATGAAATGGAAGTTGAATTTCTGAAGCGGAATTCAGGATTTGGCGAAACGGAAAATAACCATTGTTGAAATGGAAAATCATTGGCTCTACCCTCAGCCCTGAAATAAATACTGGTATGGTATTAAGTGGGTTGGAATTCCACCTTACCTGTAGAATTGAAAAGATCCAAAGCCGTTTGAACTTGACAAAGTTAACTGATGACCTAGAGATGAAGACACCCAGTTGGTACAAAACCTGAAACCTGATGGTAAACCAGAGGAATGTTTATTCACTACTGGTAGTTCAAGTTCTACTTCTCTTTCAAGCATGCAACAGGGACAGAGGAAAATAAGGAAATTCTGAGTGACAAAGGACCTTTTTAGTGGTTTGGAATTAAAAACGTCTATGAATTTACAAAAAGATAAGATTTGCCATCATTAGAGACTTTAATGACCCAAGAATCAATCTCTCATAATCCATGTCCAAATTACAATGATTGATCACATCAACTAATTATTGAGTAATCAATTATAATCAATGCTCCATAATCAAAAATAATCAATGCTCCATACCATCTGTACTGGCCCTGGTGATCCAACCAAATTCCTTGGAAGAAAATTAACTCAAGCTGTGCCACCCGAGGGAAGAAAGAAAAGGGAAAAGTCTCATCGCGGGCACATCTCATATTGAACCAGATGAGCCCAATAAGTAGATCATATTACACTTCATTCAAAAGTCAGCTCATCTGCAGGCAAGTACGCATACACATTATGCTTGGCTTGGCTAAGTTGTGTTGTTGGAGGTTGCAACACACAGAATTAACTGCCAAGGCATAGTGGAGTTATTTTTGGTGACACATGATTTCGAATCAGCAAACCGCACTTTCCACAAATAATCCCAACCTACGAAATTCTATATGATCAGACTTTGTTTGTCAATTTTATCATTAAAACAACAACTTCAGGACTTTTCATGTTTCAAGTTCCCCAAATTGTCTAACCCCAATTGACTTCTGACACAGGTTTCGGTTGTTTCATGGGATCTCTTTCTCTCCCCAATTCCAACTTCAGCCTTCAGTTGCTCTTTACGATCAAAGTTTTATCTCTTGACTTTTGGGGCATGATATCAGACCTCAGAGAAAAGTTGGACAACGTTCCCTGCAGACCCCCAAAGCATAACGACTACAGTACAAAATGTTAACAATGGAGGAAATAATAGGAAATGGAAGACGAACGAAATCTGAAATCCTAGTAAGATAACAAAAATATTGTGACAGGTTGTTAAAAAGTGAAAGTGACATACAGGAAGCTTGTTGCTGACATAAGTTCCCAACACTTATTTCATTTTGCTTCAGTGTTCCACATTTAAATTGATGATGCAGTAGAAGAATATAACATACGTTGGGTAAGGGCAAACCTGTTATATATAAGAATATAACAGGAAGTATGCTCGCATGGGTTTGTGGTTTTAAGGTGCTGTAAAAATACACCAACAGAATAATCTAACTTACAGGCTGCTTAAAACCATGAATACTGACAAAACTTGTAGATTATTACAAAAGTTGTTAAATTTGAGTTGCACACAACCGGTGTAAGTATCTAATGGGTTATATTTGAAACTGTGATAACAAAAATATTCCTTACTTCAATCAGACAACGGCAACTGTTGATTTTTCCTTCAATCATGCTATAAAAATTTTGCGACAAGTGTCAACTTTACTGAACCAATTTCTGTGGACTGCCGTTGACTTACCAAGCCCTGGTTGATGAAATATTCTGCAAAATACACTAGCATCAGAGGGATCATGTACTTCAGAAGATGCTGCAAGATAGGTGGAGACATAAAATTCTCTAAATTAATGGCAAATAGAAACTGGCATTATGGAATTAAAAAGTTGAGTCAGAAGATCTCAAAAAAACCTGAAAGTCACAGAGATAAACATCACAACAAAGCCAACTAACTTATACTAAAACACCTACGGACCAAAAAAAAATTCAGATAACCAGATGACCTTATGTAAACCATGCCCCTAAAAGTGAGAAATAAGAACTCGTTCTCTTGAGCAAAAGAGCTGAGCCCCTGCCGCCACGTACATGTACAGGTACATGTATGTACTGAGCAGTGCCTGAGCCTCAGCCCTCCCTTGCATCTGCTGGTAATGACAGCAAGGACTTCCGGCAAAGCTTCAGTTCCCAATTACTAGCTGGAGAAATTACCTGTGCCTCAGAACCGAACTTACTTTGATATGGAAGAGTCGCTCTTTGAGTGTGAGATGCTCCTGTGAGGGTGTCTGCGTATCTTTGTTTGCATCTTCCATCGAGTCACATTCTAGCAATCGTCTCCTTGCCTCATCTACTGGTTGGTCGTCCTGAAGTGGTTTTGATGTTGGAACTCGCACCAGAATACCCCAGTAACTTTAAAAAGAATCATAAATACTTACGTTTAACTGTTGTTCTAGTGTGACTGTACTGAACAAATTTCATAAACAGGCAAACAACAGGAGTGTGAGTGGCCACTTCAAATCAAAGCTGAAAACAGCAAGCAAAAAGCTGAAATGTAAAATTTCCCATACTTTTGTACAGACCAGGTGTACAAAAAAGCCGAAATTCAGGGTCAACATGTGAATTTTCACACCCTGAAAAAACTTGTGAAACCATATGACAGCATCTATGGGCAAACTCCAATCTCAAAACCTGAATGTGAGTACGATGGAGTTGTTTTAAACACCTTCAACTGTAAACACAATTGGGGCTTGAAACTTCATCTTTACCTGATTGCCATGGCAACAGGTACAACTAGCATGACTAGTAAGGCATTTCTCGGAGTCAGCACTTCTGTCAAACCAGCGTAGGACAGGGCACCGATCAAACCAGCAGCGCCGGTACCCGATGACCATGTTGAAACAACATTCCTGAAAAAAACAACACATCGTCCATTTTAAAATCATTCCAGCCCAGTGTAACCAGTACACCAATACTGTGGTACTTCTGCGTTGTTTCTCCTAGTTATATATTTTTAACTTGGTGGGAACTGACAAAAATGCTGAAATGACAGCAGGGTCCACGGCTCACTTCAAGACCTTTTCAGATATTTAGTGCATTTCTTAACATCTTTCCTGTCTTTGGAGTGTAGCAGCAATCATCATAAACATTCACAGATGGCTTTCTTTTATCAAGAATAATGCTGGGTAAGTTAACATTTACCAGAATGAAAATACAGCACCAAAAATCTCAAAACTTGACAGCTGATCCTCAAAACTTGGTGGCTACATTTGAAACATGGTGGGAGACAAGCAGGCTACTTGGTGGGCAACCAGGCTATTTGGTGGGCAACCAGGCTACTTGGTGGGCAACCAGGCTACTTGGTGGGCAACCAGGCAACTTGTAATTCTATAGCAGGTTGGAGAACACTATTCCAACATCCAACATCTCTATGCCTTGGGTTGCAATCCCAACCAGAACAACATCAGCAATCCTGACAAATTATTGTAACTTTTCTTTAAATTTTGTTGTCTCCTTTCTACACATTTCATGAGTATAACAAGGTTCACTGTCGTTGGTTTTTCTGAAAATCAACTGCTTTGTTTTCAAAATTAAATTAGAAAAGAAATACGTGTAAAACAGCAACAGGACCATGGCTGTTGCTACGCAAACACTTCGAAAGCACATTCTTTGGTAAACTGAGCAATGACTACTTGAACACTTTCTTACTTGTCATAAAATGACATCAGACTGACAAATGTAAATTCACCAAGTCCTGCAGACACACTGGCAAAGACAACTCCTAGAATGGAGAACAAAAAACATGACATGAGGGAGAGTCTTGTCTCTTCAGGTGCACTCCGAGTGCCAAAGTGAGATCAAATCTACTCATATACTCCATGGCACACGGGGCAGGTCTCCTCAGTACATATGTCGTTATGTGCACGGCAGAAAGGCATTTGCGCACTTCTTTATCTTCGTACAATTCACACGGCAACATGTATGAAGCATTTGGTGCTCTTTCTTAGAAAGAATCTTCCAACATAAGTGTCAATGCTTCGGTCACGTTAGCAGATGACAGGGAGATAACCTTTGAAATGATCTATCATTTAGGGAACTAAACATGCAGGAAGGAGCGACCTATTGATTGACAGATGGGTTAAACATAGCACTGGCTTGTCTCTCAACCAACTTCCGTTGGGAACACAAGACTGCATTGGAAAAGTTTCACCTCATGGGCCACTAAGGGTCAGGCCTGACTCATACGACAACAACTTGGCAGTTCCCACGGCTATCATTTTTTCTCTTTTAAGGTTTTGTTTCTTCTTCTTTTTTTGTTTTTCCATGGGAAGGGGTTGTAGTGGGGCATAAACCAGTAACACAAAAATCATGCATTCACTGAATGTACAGGCATGCACTAGTTCATGAAGAGAGAGAGTGATACTGTCATTTTCTAAAGCACATCATGAAATGATGAATCTTACCCATGAGGCTGAGGGCCACCAGGTGAACCAAAGACACAATGATAAAGCTGGATGCAGCGGCTAGGACACACAAGGCAATCCGTGCACTGAAACAATATTTGTGAATAGACATGATTGTACAAGTTACATTGGTGTTTTTGTCGTTAAAGTTGTGGACAACACATTCTTTGTACAAGAGATGAAAAGTATCATGCGTCACCAAAATGCAATATCATTTGAATGCCTGATCGATTGGGATCTGTTTTCAAAATTCATGAGCAGAGTTCCAATACGGAAATATAAATAAGCCTGCCAAGCAACTTGAAAGTATCTTCTCCAAAAGTATAGCAATGTTTTACAAGTACATATACTTCAATCGGCAAACGTTATTACTTTTACAAACAATGTGAACTTGGGGCTTGCAGTAACTCTGAACTAAGGGATCATCTTTAAATTGATGAGGTGATGACAGTTTCCAAGGTGGATAAACCACAACTTGGTCAACTTTACATGAGCACTACCACCCACCTATATGGAATGTAGTCAGCAAACCAGGGCGCGCTCAGTTTTATGATCAAGGTTGGCAGAATATCTGCTAGGAGAACAGCCTGTTAAAAAAAGTAGAGTCTGTGGTGTCATTGGAAGTATGTGAAAGTGTGAGACATATTCCTAGGAGGAGAAAGGAATTTCTTTGTTGCGCTCTAATCTCAAAGCAATAGACCAATTGGGATCAAGCTTTTAACTACTTTTATGCTACAAATTCCAATATTGCTTCTGAAATACTTTCCGTGCAACTCTTCATTTTTTTCCAATATTTCTCCTGCAATCAAAACTGAATAGGTTGTCATGATTTTTCTATTAATGTTTGGTGAAATGCAATGAGAAACATTTAATTCTATTCCATCAAACTTCCTGTTTGATCGTCAGCTATACTTATTATCTACACAATGAAACGTTGCTGTACTGTTGCAGACATTTCAAACAAGCTGAGAGTAACGATTTCAAAGAACTGAATGGATTCTCACCCCTGTTGAGATTGGATTGCAATCAAATCGTCCTGCTGATGTGCTGTTGGTCAGGTTATACATGGTATCCATGGGCTCCACATCCTGAACAAACAGTTACAAATATTCAGAGGGGGGAGGGGGTTTAATTATAGACATCTCCTTCAGAAAAAAAAACCAAAAAGACCTGAGTAACAGCATAAAAAGCCCAAAATACAAGAAAAAAAAACAATTTATATAGCTCTTGATAAGGTATGACTGTAGCCAGTGTAATGTTTGAAAAAATATCAATAGACACAAATACATGTAACTGAAAAAATTGAATAATTAGATTCTATCTAGATTTAAATTGATGTTTTCCCAGAAAGACAAAGTATAAATGGTGTGAGAAGTATGGACAAAGAGTTAAGTATGACAACCTGCCCTGTTCTTCAATTTCAGAATTTTGTTTTGTCAAAAAAAACCCATTCTGATTTGAAAACAAATGACAAGTAGGCAACTACATGTAGGAACACAGAAACACACAATCAGGTATTCTCATGGTCGGACATCCGGGATCTTCACATTATTGAATAGCACAAAGGGTAAATTTGCCCCTTTGCCGTGTGTTAAAAGTCCATAGACATGGAATTTGGATATATCATTCACTAAAACCAAGAGAAAATGACCTACTCACACTGTCTGGAACTGCGTCCTTCTTTTCCAAGATGTCATAAGCTGCACTTAGCATGATAACATAGGCGTAGTTATTGCACAGTCCTAATAACCTGTTAATTCAAACCAAAAAAAAAGCACACCAAAAGTAACTAAATTGTCATCAGCAGTGAAATGGCTTTTTACTTTTGGAGGAAATCCTGCAATGTTTTGAATTGAGTTTGATTGAGTATCCTGGATAGGGCATATTGATAATTAAGATTTTGATTGACTTGAAATCAGAAAGAACAAATTGATTCCAAATTGGGAACAAATGTTATTTAGTAAAAATATAAAACTGCAAGACAACAGACAAGATTAACGAGGATCCACCACAAAAAGACCAAAACCATATTCACTGTGCCATCTTGTGGTTCTCGATCAAAAAAAGAACTTCGTCATCGGCTTGACAAATGAAGCCAATGATGAGCCCAATAGTTCTGTGGGTAGACGGCAATATGTCACTTGTCATGCGTGTATCTGTATGTCTGTAAATATTCAATGTGGTAACATAAAAAAAAGGCCTAGGCCTACATGTACTCACCAGAAAGCCACAAGATTTCTAATCTTGGTGTTTCTGTCATTTTGCTGGGCCCCTCTTGGCAAAACCCCAGTTTCTGTCATACTCTCCGCTGGTTCCAATTCTTCTGACATGTCTAATAGTACAGACACGGTATCGGCAGATCTTCCAACCAAATGTGACAAGTGCAGATCCTGCACCGCATGCACGCCACTCATTCCGACCCCGGTGTCATTGTCTGCTCACGGAAGTAAAGGTCAGAAAATTGACAACAAAACTTGGTTTCCTTTTCATGTGACTCGCTTTATCATTTATATACATAACAAACATTGCATCAATGCATGGTTAGGAGCCATCCCAATCAAAATACCCACAACAAACTTGGGTTCGTGGTATGAGAAAGCCTAATGGATGCAGGAAATCTGGAGATAAACTTCTCACAGTCATCTAGATTGACACACGACCTTGTTTGTGGTAGGAGTTCACAACAATATTATTAATAGGCCTACTGAACACGAAGGCGTTCACCCACACAAGACATACCTGACTACACAACTACTGTACTGCGTAATTTTTATTTACACCGTACCGTGGCCTAAGGTTCCCCCGGTGCTAATTTGCGCTTGAATAGAGACTACTACTGACCAAACCAGTCCTAAGGCGTACAAAACATACTTAATGCATGTACTACAACAAATAAATGTCTGTATTTAGTTACAAAAGTTGATACTCCAGAGGTGATAGACCGATAGATTGTGACACTATTGGGGTGATTCCTCTTGTGATGGGCAAGTTATTTCTTTGGTGTGTGCGAGAAAAAAGGTTGAATTTTAAATTAATCACCACCATATGATAGCAGCTAGCTTGATGAGCTAGGATAGCCAAGCTCAAGCAATGTTTTTATTATTATTGTTGTATTTTTCGAGGGTAGGGGGGATAAAATACAAGTACGACGTGACAAACATGTGAAAATTTAAGTGGTCATTATATAAGGACTGTTTTCAAGCAGATTGAGATTTCCACTCCTTTCGTTTCTCTTATTTCAGTTTTTCTTTTCCATTAAAAAGACAACAAAATTTCGAGATTTGTTACTTGAAACATGTTAATGCTGGTCTTCTCGACCAGTGAGATCTCTAGACGTAATACAGTCGTTTTCCAGTTCCAGATCACAAGAATTATTCAGTCAGATTGCAGCTACAACAAATCCTTTAATTCCAGTGAAATGTGCCAGTGGTCACACATCCACTTTGTGTGCTAGAGATGCTACCGTGACCGAATTAATATCAAATTTTAAACTTTTAATTCGGACATACAGGATCGACGAAAGTAGCAACACTTTTTCTCGTTTTGGATCGTCTCTGGAAAGACGGTAACCACGGCGAGTGGGCCAGTCCATTTTCAGCCAGAACCGTTGTAAAAAGCTTTTTTCTGATGAAAAAAATTCTTAATTTAGCCAAATTTGGTTCCAAAATAAGAATTCCAATGAATTTTTAAAAAGTGAATCTTGCGTAAATTTCGACTGAACTTTTTCAGCAGCACGGCGCGAGCCAACACGAGTACTACCTCGTGCCGCGCATTTGACCATATGCCTTGCTCTATGATTTGACGAACCCATTACGTCACGCATAGAGCCAGGGCCTATGGGTCCAGTCCACTAATTCAAGCCCCATTGAAAACAGTGTAAAATCAGCACCGTTCAGGGCCCAATAGCATGCACGCCAACATCCCTGAGATTTCTGAAACACAAATGAAATTCTTGTCTGGTCACTTATCTTTCAATTTCTTTTCAAATTTTTGTGGGTTAACCAATTACATTTTTAATTATTCCCACAAAACAAAATCACCCCCAAAAAGTGATTTTTCCGAAGTCTGATTGCAGCCATTTTTCAAGTGGCAACCCTCGACTTTCTCGGGCACTTAGGACCATTTTTCAACCGTAGTTTTCAGCCCTTCTGCCCTCATATGAAAGCTCAAAGACCCAGGGAGTTGATCCTGGCGACGATTTACACAATCTCACCATTTTGGGGGCCAAACAATCTCCTTTTTCAACAGATACTGCGGGTGGGGGGCACTTTTAATGCTAATGAGCTGGTCAGAAATTCTCACTTGAATTAGTGGTCTGCACCCCTATGCGTCCCGTACATTTCTGCACCGGGAGATGAGTTCGCGACGTATATTGCGTGCATGCACTTAATGCGTGATCCAAAACTTAAAAACAATATGGTTTTCGGCCAGTTTTACTAAAACCTAACGCTGAAAGTCATTTTGAATAAATATACATTAGATGCGTCTTCCAATTTTTAGTAACATGCATTGAAACCCTGTGGACTTTCTTAAAAACAGCAATAAACATGTACAGTATGTCATGTTCCCGCCCCACGTTAAATCCCATGCGCTCGCATACGCACCTAGCACTAGTCGCATTTCAAGCACGAATTAGCACCACCACAGCAAAAATCCTAGGCTACGGTGTAAAAAAAAATACGTGAAAAATAAACAGCGCCCTCACTAGGACTAACCTGCTTAAAAAAATCTCAAAATGGCCGAATTATTGTTGGACCCAAATATTCGACTCTGGGTCGTTTTACCCATCGTATTTATCACATTTTTCGTGGGAATCATCAGGCACTATGTCAGTTTACTCCTCACATCACAGAAGAAAGTCAGTCTACAGCAAGTGTCTGACGGGTAAATGAAACGGTTATATTTTTGGCTAGGGGCTAATTAGTCATTGTATGGTAGTCATGACATTGCAAGTCTTGTTGAAGTTGAATTGAGGTCTCCTTCCGTGTGACTTGCGGCCATACAACTGTAGTGTTGGGTTCGTAACGCTGTGGGTTCTGAATGCAGTCCCTGGGTTATGCCAAATCGGTTTACATTTACGGTATAAAAATTCCACTTTCTCAATGAAATCTTCCCTCAAACAGCCGTTGAAACTGATGCATAGGCAGATAGGCCCCTCTCTTAAATCAGATCTAGGCCTACAGGCCAGATGGTGGGTTTTAAGATATAAGATGGTTTCGAGTC
Organism: Acanthaster planci; assembly: GCF_054643075.1. NCBI lineage: Eukaryota > Metazoa > Echinodermata > Asteroidea > Valvatida > Acanthasteridae > Acanthaster > Acanthaster planci. The sequence continues at coordinate 18,105,478 of NC_141780.1, read as the reverse complement.
AACTCGGACCCAAACCAACTCGAACCCATGCCAACTCGGACCCAGTTCTAACCATGCTAACCCAGACCCATGACCAACTCGGACCCAATACTAACTTGGACCTACAACCAACTTGGACCCACCCTGTGTCAACTCGGACCCAACCCCAGGAGCGTGATTATCTTGTTAAAATTTAGATTTTGTCCACTTTTACATTTTAGCATTTGGTAAATGACACTTTTGCACTGCATGCTGCCAAGATGTAACGTCCTCTGTACACATAATGCAGGGAAACAGTGGCACAGACTTCCCAGAATTTCTCAGTTTTCAAGTTTGAACAGGCATGGTGGTTGAAAACCGTACAGGACTAGATTTGATATCAGTGATGTCTTGGAACAAGTGATAAATAGCTGATGAGCGTTGTATTTTTATGGTTGCCCATTCCTTTGATGTCTTATTTGCCGCTTGTAATCTAGAATCTTAATCGGTTATTAGCTTCCGAGGTACCGGCGTGATTAACCACAAAGAGACTGATTTTGTCACCTGCCATTCTTGAAACCCTATGATCGGGGAATGGGAGCTTGGGACAACCAATGGGAGCAGCTTTTGGAGTGTGATTGACAGTACCAAATCATTGAAGCCCTTTCTCCCAATTTTTTTGGCACTCCAGATCAACAGAAGAAATCGAATGAACTTTCACTAAATAGCCCCCAAAGTCTTTGTTGCAATAAAAAGCCACAGATAGGCCCTTCTGCTGTACATAAGAGATGCTGCATGCGTACAACACATACTGCAGATATACATCAATATCACAAACACTGACCTTTTGTAGTGTCTGATGGTGTTGACTTGAGTTGAGGTGGGTCCGAGTTGGTTGTGGGTCCGAGATGGTCGTGGGTCCGAGTTAGTATTGGGTCTGAGTTGGTTGTGGGTCCGAGTTGGCATGGGTCCGAGTTGGAATGTGTCCGAGTTGGTTTGGGTCCAAGTTGGAATGGGTCCGAGCTGGTTTGGGTCCGAGTTGACCTGATCCCTTTAAGACCATGTGACTGACTGTTTGTTGAAAAAAAAGGGCCTAGGCTAGGAGCTTTTCACCACCATCCCACTCTCCTGACAAACATGACCCAAACACATTGCACACTTTGCATGCATTACACAGTGCGCGTGCTTCAGGTAAAACATCAATAAATGTACATGTACTAGGCCTAGTCATGCTTATACATGTACATGTTATAGTAGGCCGGCATAATTGGGCTGCATTCGAAAACCCATAGCATTGCGAATGCCAAACCCATAGCAAATTGTAGGGCTGCAACTTAGTGCGAGTCACACAGAGTAGTAACCTGCAGTTCTGTAAGTAATTCAGAACTTAAGTTCACCACTGTTCACACAGTTAAACTTCAGCGAAACTAACCAAACAGTAGAGATGTGCAGTGCCAAAACGTTTGGTTTTGGCAAAAGGAACGTTGCTCTATGTGGAGCCTGTAAGGATGATTCTAGAAATCAGGGCTCCAAAAGTGACTCTTTGTGTCCCTGGTACATCTGACCTTTGTTATTTGACATGGAAATATCACCGGAATTGATTTCAAACTGTTACTATTTGTTTGGCAGGTAATTTGCAAAAATTCATCACTCCTAGAAATTAGAAAAATGTGTTCTGAACTTACAAAATCATATGTCAGATGTGACCGGGACACGAGAAAACCAATGGACTCCTAATTTCTGGAATTACCCATAAGCACCCGTACATGCATAGATTTGGAGCCTAAAAAGGATCATTTGATGTTGGTAGGCCTATGCTTAAATAAGGGAGTTGATCAGAGATAGATTTCCAAATCTTTTAGGGGGTTAACTACATGTAAGCTAATGGAACCTGAGGGACAACATGTACATGTACATGTATGTATAGTCATGATAGTCAACCATGCCCATCCCATCCGGAGATGCTAGAGCAGTCCTCGATTTACAAAAAAAGTGGCATGCACTGGTGCATGTGGACCAAAAAACCTACATGCACCAGGAAAAACCTACATGTGTCAATTTTGCGAATATCAGTAGCGCATATTCCTGTATACAACTATTCTAGCCGCGTTTACACTTGATTCTGTAAGGATCAGATCCGGTTAGAGCAATCAAGCGAGGGGGATCAGATCCGTGCCGGGTTTAAACTGGATCCTGATCCTGTGTGGCATCGATAGAGCGATGCGACCTCGGGGCAAAAGTTATTTGAACAGGTCACTGATTATGCGCACTTGAGCAAAACGGCAGCCATTACGCGCAAAACTCGAGCCCGCATATTTGTATACTTTGCACTGTATACACAAATGTACATGTACGTCTTGTCCTTTCTCACGTAGTAGCGGTAAACGAAAGTTGGACAGGCAACATGGAAAGAGAATAGAAATGGGCAAGTACCAGTTTACTACCAAATCGCCATGCAAAAGTACACTGGTTTAATTGGGAACCAGCGTAATGCTTGTTACATGGGCGTGCGTGTTCATGCAAGTGTACATACGTACATGACATGTACCTGTACTGTGTGGAAGACACAGACGTGTTTTTCGCGCACTTCAAGGCTTAGTTGTCAAAGTTGTCTTATCAGACAACTGGGTAAATGTTCAAGTTGTCCCATTCACCGTGTGCCTCAGTGGTCGAGTTGTCTCGACTGGAGTCGGTAAATGGTCGAGTTGTCCAATACCTGTTCATATACATGTACATGTACATGTATTCCGCTTAAAAGTTTGTTCACATTTTGTTTCAGCCAAGCATTGATGAGGAGTAGACTTCTGAGGGAAAATGGCAAATTTATTCCGAGACAGGTAAAATCAATTGAAATGAATGGTTTTCTACACAGAACATTATGCTTGGCATTACATGGTAGTATTAGATACAATGATGTTGCACTGTTGAAAGTGTAGGGAGAGTTATCATTAAGTGTAATGTAGTTTGAAGTAGTAAACCCAGCCTTAGAAATCTTGTAAAATTCAAAGCAGTATTGGTTGATCTGAATGGGTTCCAGAATCAGGACAAAGTAAGGTCCAATTTTTTTGGTTGGTATTATTTCTGCCATTGTGGGGTGTTTCATATGTAAACAAGGGAGGCGTGTAAATATTTTTTCCACACTTAACACATTTATTTATTTGTCAGTTGAAATCCCAAGCATGAAACCTGTGTTACTGCTTTCTGTAATTCATGGCACATTTTCCTTTGTGTATTCAACTTTGGTGTCTGTATAAACTTACAAACCACCTGGTGGAGATTATGAGTGAACAGTTTGCTTTGGAGAGCAACATTACAAGGGTATGCAGAAGTGATTGGGTCTTTTCGTTTTCTCTGAGTCTAAAGCGTAAGAGAAAGAGCCATTTCAGCCTCAGCTCAGGTTTTTTGTTTTTATTCCAAAGTCCTTCAACATGAGGAAACAGTTCTTCAACAACGAGGAGTCTGGCTTCTTTAAGGTGCAGAAGAGAGAAAGCGTAGTGCAAAATCCCATGGCAGGTAAGCTGTGGCTATGTGGAACATTGATCTCAGTGAGACAAGTATCATCCTAGCCAAGGGGGTATTTAGAACATTGGAAGTTTCCTTTGAGGAGACAAAAACCCAAAGTCCTCGCTGTTTAGCCACAATTTTGCTTTATTTTCATGATGTTCCAGCTTATGTTTTGGGGGGTTTTGAAGATGGTTGTGGGTGTGTTTGATTTTTTGCATCTTTGGAAAACCCGAATGAATTAGAAATTTTTACACTTTTGCTGAAGCTGAGAAATTGGGAGTATTGCTCAATAAAAATGACAGGATTGGAACAAGTTTGGAGATTTATTAACCTCCCACAACCTGTGTAGATCTGCCATGTGGAGTACATTTTATTCTGCTGTTTTTCCAAGAAATAAATGGTTAGTGTTGTGGTTGAGTCCATCACAAGTTCCTGTAAGTCCATCACAAGTCCCTGTAAGCCCATCACAAGTTCCGGTAAGCCCATCACAAGTCCCTGTAAGCCCATCACAAGTCCCTGTAAGTCCATCACAAGTCCCTGTAAGTCCATCACAAGTCCCTGTAAGCCCATCACAAGTCCCTGTAAGCCCATCACAAGTCCCTGTAAGTCCATCACAAGTCCCTGTAAGTCCATCACAAGTCCCTGTAAGTCCATCACAAGTCCCTGTAAGCCCATCACAAGTCCCTGTAAGCCCATCACAAGTCCCTGTAAGCCCATCACAAGTCATTCACTCTTAAGCCAAGTCGCAAGCCATTCAAATGAACTGTCACAAAAGCATTCCTTACAATTGGCTTTATGATTGGAAGGGACTTGTGAAGGGACTCTGCTACAAGCCTAGGCCCAAGAAGATTGATATTTGATAGCATACATGGACATGTAGCTTTAATCTGTTGCTACGGGGTCATGGCTTGGTTATCAATCAATCAATGGATCAATCAATCAAGCATTCATTTTGTTCTTCCTTCAGATCCCTCCATGCTGACAGACATGCTGAAAGGAAACTTGACCAACATCCTGCCCATGATCGTCATCGGTGGATGGATCAACTGGACCTTCTCAGGATTTGTAATCAGTAAGACAAAGAGATTCATCTGAATCTTACCCAAAATGCACTCACTTAAGAAAGTACCGTCATTCCAAAGAGTGTTGCCTTTCTTCCAGACGTTTGCAATGGTTGTGATTATAGAAGGTCACTGACTGACTGGAGACTTGTCAAAGAAAGTTGAACGTCTGTGAAGAAAAAAAGCATCTTAATATGCGACCAGAGTCAGAGATATCCGCTTATCTTGTTCCTCTCCAGTTTTGTTGGTGTAAAGTTAATTCCAACCTTTAATCCTCATACCACAGCATCAAAACACGAAGTAGACAGCCTCTAGGAGAGCAAGAGAAGATTGTGGTCAGTTGGATGTAACGAATAAAGTGAGATTTTATCATTTTGATCACGTATTTGCTTTTACAGCCAAGGTCCCCTTCCCGTTGACATTACGCTTCAAGCCCATGCTCCAGCGTGGCGTAGAGCTAGCCTCCCTGGATGCCTCCTGGGTCAGCTCCGCCAGCTGGTACTTTCTGAATGTCTTTGGTCTGCGGAGTGTCTACTCGTTGATACTCGGGGAAAATAACGGTGAGGATACAGCGCACTGTGTGCATCAACCCGTAGATCAGTTATTTGGAGTTGCACCACTTTGGTTCTGAGAAGAGTGCATTTTAAATCTAAGAGGTTTCAGTCGATGGTAGCTATTATCCTTATATCATTCTTGACAAAGCCAGCTTTGCTGAAATGCAAGCTTTGAGTTTACCAAGGATTTCAAAAGGTAACCATATATTAGGGCTGAGTCAATTTGAATAATTCACTATTCGAATATTCGACCTTCAATGTGGTCGAATATCTAAATATTCGGTCATACCGACCCACAGATTGTTGAGGAACAAACCATATACAAAATCAGTTGAAATAATGGACGCAATTGTACACTATAATCACTATAATAGCTTTTCACATCTACGAGTATCTCCAGCCATGATTTAGGAAGATTTAACAGACGAACAATAATTCTTTTCCTATTAAAAATGTATATTCCTTTTAGATTATTTAATGAAGAATGTACTTTTCAAATCGCTGTAAAGTTTTTGTCGCTTTTTATTAAAATTTACTTGGAACAAGCCTCCGTAGTGCAATTTTTCTCGTTTAAATAAAAGAAAGCTCTCCCTTTCTTTTCATTGAGTTTGCATTCGAATATTCAAATTCGAAAAAAGATATTCGAATATTCGATGATCGAACGAATATTCGGTTATTCAGATATTTGGCACAGCCTTACCATATACAGTCAAGCCTCATTAATAAGAGCACTGTTAATACAAGATTCTGCTTACAGCAAAGAAATCTTCAGGTCCAAGTCTTTTGTTTTTCATTGTTTTCATTCCTGATAATACCAGGCTCCTGTTATAACAAGGTAATTTTGCCAAGTTCGAAGAGCTTCTTTTTAACGAGGTTCGACTGTATGCCATTCGCTGAAAAAATCAGGTGTCCAAGTAATAGATAAAACAAAAGTTCCAAAGGTAAAGAAATTTTTGGATGATGTCTAGAACAATCCCAGAATGCTTCTCATTGCAATCCTGACTTCCATAACAAATTTGTCATGACCAGTTCCATTGTGCCCCCCAGTGGGTAGCCAGTCAGTGTAAACAGTCCAAGAAAATATTCCAGGTTTAATTATCGTTTGTAATGAAATTGAATCCCAGGTTTCATGTCTGTGTTTCTCCCATGTGACCCGTAAGATGTGTTCACTCCAAATTTGGCATTCCTTTGTCATTAATGTTTGCAATTCTTGATCGCAGCGGCTGACCAGGCTCGCTTGATGCAGCAACAGATGAGCATGAGCCAGCCAATGGGAGCCAACCCTGACCCCATGAAGGCATTCAAGGTCAGTTCCGATTGGTCAGAGACTTCAGAGTTCCAGGGATTAAAGGGCCAATCATTATGCAGTGCATTCAAGATTGTCTGCCTTGCACGTAGGATCTGATTTTGAAGCAGGGGTTTTTGCCTTATTCGCAATAGATGAACGTCGAGCTACCTGTGCTATAGGGGAAAGGTTTCATTACTTCTTGGGGGCTTTTGTGTAAAGTAACTTCTTGTTAATGCTTTTCCTGGCCTACAGCTTTGGCCACAATGTTTTTCCGCCATTAATGGGGGCCTCTTGAGTGTAGAATGCTTTTTTGGTCAGGTTGGCCTGAAAGTAGAGAATTTGGAATGTGCAATCACTTTCAGGCTTATATAAATTGGTATTTCAAGCAAGTTCTTTTTGAAGTTAGCATGTGCTTTTTTGGTGCTCAGTGCCTATGATCTCTGTGAGAATAACAAAGCTCTCTGTCTCTACAAATGTATATTTCTTCTAGTTCCTTGAAATGGGTGCCTTGCCTAAGATTCCCATAAATCACTTGTCATGAAGTTTCTGACAGATACGCCATGTTTATTGCAGGCGGAGTGGGAAGCCTTGGAAATCTGTGGTCATAAATGGGCCCTGGAGAACGTCGAAGATGAACTCATCGAAAGAAGCCCCACTCCCATCGTGCCCTACGGCCAACACAACTTCTTAACCAAGATGAAAGTCAAATGAACAAGCCCCCGTACCCCCAACATCCCTCAAAAGAGAATCTGTAATCTACTTTAATCGAGACCACAGGCACTTACCAATTCACATACAGTTTGTGGAGAGAGGAAGCTTTTCCTTTACTAAGATCCCCAAAAGACGTAATGTTTCACAGGAGTCGGATTTGCTGCAACATTTGGGTGTTTCTTGAACAATTTGGCAGTCAGCCAGTTGAGATTCAAACAGTTGTTATTGAGATCATTCAATAACAAAGCACCTGAAGTCCTCACAACACCAGCTTGAATGTGTTCAGTGCATGCGAGTCTGCATAAAGGCTGCTCTGATAGGATCGACATCACATGAACGTGTTGCTGTCCTTGAATGACCTACAGTGTGCTTAATTATGTGCATGCAGTGTTGGAATACTCAACTGGCTCAGTGAGCATGATTCAATATGTACCTCTCTCTCTCCGGAAGAATACTTAGGAAAATAAGCTGTTGGATGCCAATTATTAAAGAAAGGACCTCTCTGTGATGTCCACCTGGTGCCCAATTTACTTGGATCACTGTACCCCCAATCTTGAATTACCATTGTATAAGTGCCAACGCAAACCTGTCTGTCAGATGAACAGTTGACTGTGACTTCAGATGCCGCTGCGGAATTGTCACCCATTTGGTTCATCCCAAGTTATTCCTAGGAGAAGCCACTGCAACTTGTGTTGTTACAGGGCTTATTTATTGGGGGGGGGTATTAAATGTAATTTGATTTGAGAAAATCAAGATCTGAGTTGCTTTGGGCTCTTCACATAAGTTTGACCACAGTATTTCTTTTTCACGTTGGTAGTTTTGAGTACTAAAGTCATTTAATGACGAATAATTTAAGAACAAATCAGACTGCTATTCTTCATCACTACTGTGTTAAATTATGAACACCTGTAGAGAAATAAATCAGTTTCGTGGAATTGGAATTTTATAGAGGTGTTGGATTGGTTGTGACTCTTCATTCTTGTTTTCATCAGGAAAAAATTTCAAAGAACACTGTGAAAATCACGGGTAAATGGAATATTTTGAAGACCTAGTATCAGTGTTGCATTCGAGTCCATCACAAGTCCATCGTAAGTCGTTCAGTCTTTAGCCAATTTACAGGCTATTCAAATGAGCTGTGACAAAAGCATTCCTTTGTCATTGTTCACCCTGTTACTTATGACTGGCCTTGTGACGGCACTTGTCATGTTTGTGATGGACTCGAATACAACACTGCCTAGTATTGAGGCAAATGGCGCAAACTTTTGTGGAGGTCTTGCAGCTGTATTATTTCGTGGGCGTGGTGTTCTGCATGTACAGAAACTTGGGTGTGGGGTCGGTCGGAAGGTGAAGTGTTTTGTGAAGCGCCCCCTCTATTGGCCACCTTTACAGCACTGGTGTCGTGTAGTAGTGATCGGACTTGGATAATAACTGGTCCCCTGCGTTCTGGTGCTGGTTAAAGATGCTACACGTGCAGTTTGCCTGCGGTGTACTGTATGCAGTGTTAGTGCAGTGTGGTCAGAGGTTGAAGCCAAGTGAGACCCAAAATTGTGGCATGCATGAAAATTCACGGATTTTTGTAGTGCCTCAAGGTAAGTCTTAATATTGGCCAGCTTATGTAAAACTTGCCCTTGCTAGGAATCAGTTAAATATTATTCTGTATTCTGTAGTGCAGTGTGGGGCCTGCGATCCGACGTTCGTGGGTGCGCAGAGTGGGGTAGTCCGAGTAACTTCAAACTTGGACCCGAAAAATCGTCTTTTTTTAACATTGGGACATGGTTGGGCGATCGTAGAGTCCAAGTACCTTCCGTAGGCTTTTTCTCCCATTAATTTATTTCATTCAAAATTGCTCGTACCCCGAATCAAAACCCTCCGAATTCACCTCCAAAATAGTCCTTAAACTGCATGTCGAATGCGTCCAGCTTGGGATCAAGTGAGAATCGGAGATTCCAATAATAATGATAAGATTTACTCACATTTAAATTCAGCCATTTCTTCCTTTCAAATACCCCAAAAGATTTTAAGGTTTTTTAACGTGATTTTTTTTAAAGTAATTTGTAAAAAATTTTTTAAGTGATTTGAATCATGATTTAAATCAGTGATTAAATCAAACAACCTTGCTTAGGAATGTCCAGTGAAAGTTTGCTGCATGTACATGCACATTTATCTGGAAAAGAGTTCCATATATTTGGAAAACACTTATTTTCCCTCAATTATGCACTTCTCTAAAAAAAAAGACCAAATCAGCTTTTCTTTAAAGTGCTTTATTGTAGATCATAATATGGATCACACAAGCTTTTTAACTTGTTTTCTTATTTTGCAGGATTTGCCTCACACGTTTCGATAGCATAAAAGCGTGTACATCAAAGATGTTTCTACTATTATGGAGCCGGAGAGGTTTCATGAGGCCAACCAACTTATTCTTTGGCAGGAGTCCAAAGAGAGTGGATAGCCACCTCCCTGTGCTTGCAAAGAAAGTTAACTTGAGTCGTCAAAACTGTCTGCGTTCTATGTCCCAACAGTTAAACAAGTCACAGTTGGGGAAACATCCTTGCCGGCTGAGCCAACTTGCTGACTGCAACAAAACACATGTGTGCAGATGCAGTACTTTGAATCATTCAGAACTAGATGATGCCTTGAGATCACGAGGGGCAACGACTACAGAGGATGGTGAGATTAAGGAAAAAGAGGACAAGGATGATGGATTGGCTCGCATCAAGGCGGCCAAGTTGGAGATTGAGGTGATGCGGAGCTCAGGGTCTCCGGTGCCAGACTCTATCAACGAGTTTGACTTGGATTACTTCAGCGCGCTTACCTCCAAGAGGTCCCGGAAGAGGTTCCTGGCATTCCTGTACAAGAAGCAGATGCAGCGCTTGAAGGACAAGGAGAAGCGGAGGCTGGCCAGGGAGGCGAAGGAGGCAGAAGCTCCGAAGGCTGAGGAAGACATGGACCTACCACTGAAGAACCGGCTCTTCTTGCAACTCCAGCAGCAGAGTGTCCTCCAGTTCGACCACTGGCACCTGGCTGCAGGGATGAAGTTTGGCCCCAAGTTGGTCTACGACTTCAGCTATGAGGAGCACATGAGGCGGCCGGAGATCATCAGCCTGGTCAATCAGCTGATGCTGGGGGTGAGTGCCAACAAACTCGCCAGGGACCCCTTTGACATCCACTGGATGGGATTGCAGGAAGGCAGCGCAACGATGCGGGAGATCAAGAGGATGTTGGGGGAATCTTTCAACTCCGTCATGGTCAACATCACCGACAAGCAAGTCCAGGACGTCTTTCCCATGGAGGACATTGTGTACCTCACTGCCGATTCCCCCAACATCATGAGATCCTACGACCCGAACAAAGTCTACATCATCGGTGCCTTAGTTGACAGTCATAAAATCCTCCGAGGCGTGTCCTTTGCCAAAGCTAAGCGGCTTGACCTGGCTCATGCCCGCCTCCCGTTGGACCTTTTCCTGAAATGGAGCTCGGGGGGTAAGAATCTGACCCTGGATCAAATGATCCAGATCCTAATTGAGCTTAACACCTCGGGGGATTGGGTCAAAGCTCTTAACCACGTCCCAGTGCGGAAACACACCGGACTGAAATCGGAACAAACTTCGGAGCAATTCGATCCCAAGAATCATGAGCAGAGGACATTTGAGAAAAGTCCCCCACAAGAAGAGGTGAGGTTCGCTTTTAGTCGAGCCACTCATTCTCGTAAATGGCCAGTACTGGAAGAACCAACGCTCAGCCACTCAAAGAGAAGAAGCAGCTTCTCAATGAGGCAGAGAGTGAGACAGATCATTGATAAGGAAGAAGATGATCCATCGAATGAGACGGTATTCAGCGCGTCTGGAGGGTACAGATATCATCAGACCAGTTCCAACAAAGATAGACAGTGGTTTGAAGACTGAGTAATGGAATCAAGGACATGAACTCAATCAATCCATAAACTGCAGGCTTCCGGTCAGCAAGGATGACCTGATAATGTGTTGATTCACTTTGGAATTTTTAACCATATGCTGCCAGGTTCTTTTAAAAATGCAGTGCCTACATACTGTATGGGCGATTTTCAAGATTTTCCGTTTTCTAATTCCTCAAGAATTCATAATTTCATTTAATGGACGTTTACACCCACATGAAAGACTGCTTGGTGTCTACTCTTATCTGACATGCAACCTCCATTGACGTCCAAGTATTTCAGCCAGGCCTGCCGGCCTGTAAAGAGAGCTCAGAATTGCAAGTGTTACGTGTTCCCAACGAATGCCAGTGGCTTCTTTTCAAACAAGGCTGGATTTGCGTGCAGCGGTACTGTATCGCTCATCGATGGGGAGCTGGAGCAGTTTTGTCCGCGGTGCTAATCCACGGGCGGGCTTAGCCAAAAACAGTGGTATGCTGTATCAAAACAGTGATGGATTACCTCCAATAAATGCAAGCTTAAAAATGATGGCAATTCCTAGCAACAAGTCTTTTGTTCCGAGTACAGTCTTTGTTACAAGGCCCAGCTCTTTTGTCCGATTTCGGGCACCCCAGCTACGCATACAAACCCAAAGTACCCGAAACCGGGCTCCCCCGCGGCATATGGTTAAGACAATTTAGAGAGCTTTTATGATGGGTGAATTCAATAAGGGTTGAGAGGTCCCATGTTTAGGACATCATAGTATCCTGGTTACATGTATATTTATTGCACAAATAAATTGCAGATGGTAGTAAACCGTTTGAGTAGCATCAGTGCAACAAGTCCAAAACTTTGTCGTGTACACAAATATTTGTCAAAGAATGCACTCTCACATGGACTTCTAGTAAAAACCTAAACAATGAAGGTGTGCCATCAACCAATATCAATACTTGAAAAGTTCTTTTCAGTGTGGCTGGAAAATTTTTGAGGCATTCGATTGTGTTCAATAAATATTATACTGTAATAGATAAAGTGACTTTTTGCTATCCGTCAAGGTAGGCCTATTGAATGAGTATGCAAGTGATATACATTTCAACAGAAAAACGGAAGGTGCCTTTACTTCATTTGCTAATTTGATTCCAGTCAAAGGCAGATCCCAGGGAGGGGCAATGGAGGGTATGCCCCCTCCCCCCAGAAAGTGTCTAGAGAAATGGGGGAGGGGGGATATTTAGAGAAAAGCAATTTTTGGCTGACATGTAAAATGTTTTTTATTTAATTTCCTCTTGAAAAAAATGTACAAAGCCCAAAATGTTGCCTCACCCCTCTGAAATTTCTTAAACAAGGTTTCATGAAAAAAAAGTCAAAATTTTTGGGGCCCCCTAATATGATCACAAATTGGTCGGGGGGTCTGCTGTTGACCCTACAGCCCCCACCAGGTCACAGTTTTTGTGGTCGTCACGCACTTCGCTCTTTGGGAGAGTAAAGCTCGCTGACCCCATAGATTTGGTGGTAGGCTAACCATTGCTCTTTTGGACACTTCAATATCTCATTCAATTTATCACTGGAGACATCACATCTAGACATCACAGACCAGACTCAAGACTAGTCGCCATGAGACCAGTCGCTGGCCCTGGAATGCTTTTGTTGCAGTTTATTTGAGTACATGTAGCTTGTTATTTGAATTCAGCCTGGAGGTCTTTTGTTTGATGTTGATGCATCTTCCACCCATTAAAATGGGGCATTGAAAAACTTCCAAAACTAAATTATCCCCAGGTGAGAAGTACCTACAACTGTTTTCGTGGAATGGAAATATAAATTATGACTTTTTTCTTGTAATAGAAATAGAAAAGATAACATCAAGCCAATCTTTTACTTCGGCAGTTTACATTTATGCTGTCTAAATGAGAATTATAGTTTGGGAAAACCAAGATTTCGGCTTGAATTGTTTTTTCATACACAATATATTTCCATGATCAGCCCCCTCGTGCATAGAGTTTTATATTACTAAGTATCACGAGAGGGCGCTCTCAAATGGTGGGAAAAAAATCCGTTGCAGCAAACAGCCGTCCATTAAAATAGAAAAGCGATACCGAGAAAATTAAACATGGCGACTCGTGGTTAGCCGGTTGGTAATTTGGGGGATCGTCATCGGTCCAGAATTTCTATTTAGTTGTCTTCGTTGTAACAATCTTTTCCAAAATGTCTGACTCCGACGAGTTTCCAGAGACCATTGATGAACTCCGGGTGGAAATTGAACGTCTGAAGGATGAATTAAACCTCGCAAGTCAAGAGAAAATCCAGGCGGCCGAATATGGGTTGGTTGTGTTGGAAGAGAAACAGGCGTTAAAACAACAGTTCGAAGAACTGGAAGTGTTGTATGAAACCTCCAAGACGGAACTTCAACTGGCCAAAGAGGTGACGTGCACTGATTTTTGTAATGCATTTCCTGTCATTGGGTAAGAGTTCGGAGCCAAGAGTTCCATAGGCCTCCGAACATCACAAATTTTTCCCTGCATAAGGCTTTAGGGCCTAGCCTAGCCCAGGTTGGCAGGTTGGACGTTGTCTTCATTTCATTACAACAACGTAGTACGGTCAGGGAGTCTAGGCCTAGTCTTTAGAAAGTTTAGTGTCATTGCCTTTTGTCAGTCATGCTGTTTAGCGTCAACAAGCGTCAACACACACAAGTAGGGCCCAACGTCAACAAGCGTCAACAAATTTAAAATACCCTCTACAGACTTAAAAGTATTTTAGAGACTCTAACAGTTGGCCTAACACTTGCCACTGTATAAGAGAAACACGGAATTTGCCTCCAGATTCTCGCAGGAAAACGAAAATGTTTGCGATGTACATGTATGGGGGCCGCCATCTTTCTTTCCTCTGCCGTCCATGCGGAAACAAGATGGCGGCCGGTCGGACAGCACTAACAGGCCCAACTTTGTCACTCAAATTTCATCTGTCAAATATCATTTCAGATCGATAAAATACATACACTGTAAAATTTGATATTTAAGATCCTACTTAACTGTTTAGATAAAAATCTTTGCATAAATATGTTTTAATAACTTGTTGATGCTTTGTTGATGCTTGTTGACGCTAAATAGCATGACCCCTTTTTGTGGACTGGTTTAGACCTAGGCGGAGCCTACTTCAAGAACTCAAAGTCACTACTCCATCATACTCCTTGTGACTTTGAGCCAAAATGGTTTACATGGTGTCCAAATGCTATTGGGTTTTGGAATCAGATTGTTGTGGTGAAATTATTCACTGGTGTAAGAAATCTACATGTATTAGGCCTAGGCCTAAATCAAATTTTCCCCTGTCAGGAAAGCTGATCAACTTTGTGTTGTTTTCATCCAATCTTGGGACTGTCCTGGCTGCTGCTGTGACCTGGAAACACCCATCGGTGGGACGTGTGACCTGCTGTTTTTTTAGTGTGCTGTGTAGCTGTGACATATTGCGAGACTTAAAAATCCTCCCCCTTCCCCACCCAGCACTGACTGAGAGTGCATCCTGATCATGCTGATCAAGTGATCATACCCAACATACATTGTACATGTAGTGCTCTACATGTAGTTACTGGGTCAAGGCTGAGGAGAAATCGTTTTTAGGTATATTTTAGAGTTTGCACTTGTTGCGATAAATTTACGAAACTCAAACTGTGGAGTATTATTGCTTAATCATAATGCAAGATTTGTCGATATTCCACCTTTAGCCGATCACATTTTTCACGGTTGTGGAAAATTGTTTTGAAAGAGCAAGCAAAGTTGGAGATTTCGTGCAGGATCAATCAATCACGTGCAGCATGATCGTTCAGGTGAATTTGTGCCAATTTGTTGTGTTCGACCTTCACAACAGTGTTGACCAGAACTATACTACATACATGTATACATTATAAGCAGATGAAAACGTGAAATTGTACATCACAATTGCCTTATACTTTGTATGTATAAGGTCTTTCAGTAGTCAAGCTCCTTTTGTTATTAGGCAGCATTGTTGAATCATGGAATCAAAATAAAAGTCACTTCTTAATACTGGTCAGCATTTGTTCTGCCACAGTGGAATTTGTAAAAGAAGGAAACTGAAACGGTTCTTCAGAAGATTTGGCGAACCTTACATTTTATTACATGGAACTGTGTGATGAGACAGTGCATGTACTGTATACAGCACATGTACATGCACATGTATTGTACATGTTCATGTACATGTGGATGGTAGGCCTACATTGTAAATGCCAATTTTATATTTTGATTTTCTGGCTCTGACACTACAATCATCACAAGTTGTTTGGAAGAAATTACATGTAAATCAAAAATTTGCTAAACTGAATTTTAGTCCCCCTCCCATTTGGCTGAAAAGAGGGCAGTTGATCCATAGTCCCCAAAATAAGAAAGGTTTGTTCAAAAGATCATTTGTTAAAGGAACAACTGGAAAAGTAGCTCCATGGTTTGGTCAGTGATTGTGTATCACTGTACTGTGTTTTCCTTCAACAGACGTAATCAAAATTCATTTCAAATTAAAAGCCCATTTATTCAAAAGTCACTCCTATTCCTAAAGTAACTTCCAAATGTAGTTCGCATTCATGTAAAATCTAGAGGCCTTTTACACTTAACCCTGGGCAAACTATGCCTGCCCTGGGTTGAAAATTTGATTTTTTAAACCTTACTTCCCAATCGGTGTTGCTTCACAGATATTACAGGGGTGAGTTCGACCGGAAATGAACATTTTCAGATGTGAATTGTCACCATTTGTCAACCCTGCATCAACCCCAAGATTATGTCTGGTGTAAAAAGGCCTTAAATGGGTTAAGCAGATGCTGTGGCTGTCATAATGAAAGAAATATTTCAAGCATGTGAAAAAGGGGGGTTGAAAAGGAAGGGTAATTCTTTTGTGTCATCAGTGGCGCAGTGGGTCTAGAGTACATCGTACGCATACCTGCACATGTAAAGTATAGTATAATTGCACGTGAAGACCCTGATGAGTCTGGTGTTGAAAGCAGAGTTAAGACCAGCCTGAAGAACACGCCTACATGTAGATTGTAAGTTTTCCTGACAGTTCATGGCATAAAAAAGACATAAAGGATTCTGACCAATTGCCTGGGGTTTGGAAGGTGATACATGTATATCGTTTTTGGGATGGGCCAGTTTGTGGTTGTAGCACATTCATTGAAATGTTTTGGTACAAGAAGTCGAGAACTGTACTCAGAAGAGTTAATGATACGGTAGGCGTACCGTACTTTGTGGCTGGTTCTCGGTAGAATGTGATGTCTTGAACATTAATAACGATGCAGTGGAATGCTGGTTCAAAGCCATATTCCACATTGTTACTGCTTTCTACACACACCGGTACATGTAGTACATCATGCATTTAACTATTCCAATAGTTCAGGTAGAGGTCATTTTGTACATGTACAGTACATGCACGTATGTAGTCTGCATGTACATGTGTATAAGTTACATGTACATGTACTTGCGGTACGTTTTGTACACAACCAACAAAATGATGAACAAGAGGTGATACATGTACAGTTTATGAATATTGTATGAATTTACTCATAGAGCTAGGAACATGCAAAAGAAATTCCACAGTACATGTAATGCTGTATTTTTCTGCTTCGTTTTGGAGAATTTATGAGAATATCCTGTAAATTTACTCATAGAGCTAGGAACATGCAAAAGAAATTCCATAGCACATGTAATGCTGTATTTTTCTGCTTCGTTTTGGAGAATTTATGAGAATATCCTGTTGTGTACAAATGCTTACCGGTAGCTGATTACTGCAAAGGAAGTTACATGTACTGGGTTTTTATTCTTCAGCGAATCATCCAACATACATGTACATGTACCTGTAGGCATACGGTACATGTACCACTGTGCAGTCCTCTTGGTCTTATGCCCAGATGCTTGCAATCCTAACTTAATATGATGAGTACTTTTTTGGCATGAGAGTTCAGTCTAATACAAGGTAGTCTTCCTTGTACATACATGTACATGTAAGTTGTATTTGACTGCTTGTACCCGGTATGTACAATACATACATGTATATACATGTACAGGTATATTTGTGCGAATGGACCGGTAAAATCTTCCCCCAGCTAACCAAAGAAACAACCACAGAGTGCCAATTACATGTACATTTCTGGAATAAAAATGTACACTGTACATGTTGACTGGTACAGTGTACAGGAAAAGTCTATCATTTTTACGAACCGATAAACGAACAAAACACTGATAACTCATATTTGCTGAAGCCATGTGTCCTTTGTACAAGTGATGTGATTTCATTTGTATGGAGTAGCTGGCCTCGTGTAGGATGCAGGATGGTATCGGTATCCTTTTGTTCTCCACAGACAAGAACAGCTGTCCCCGTTTCTGCCCATACATGTACATTGTATCACTGATAGTTGGGGTCTGTGACCACATGGGGCTGGAGAGTCTGACTCAATTTACCAACTCCCCCTGCATTATTTTTGGAGCATGCACAAGGTGTGGGCAGATGGGTTGATGCATGTAATCCTGCCTGCCATGTTAAGTTGTGAATATTCATAGCAGTGCTTTTGTTATTTAGGATGAGTCATTACCCCAAAGCATGCATAGTTCCTTGAACATTTATGTACATACATGTACATCTATCAAACTACATGTACATGTACATACATGTACAATGTACATGTACACTGTACATGTACATGTACATACAGGTACATGTACAGATATATGTACATGTACTTTTTATGCTAGGTACATCATGTGTACACATATTTATGTCCCAACATTTGCCTAATTTAAAATGTAGGCCTAAACTCTACATTTTGTTGACGTTAAGCTCTAATTCAAATTTTTAATTTTTTTTTTAAAACTGAAGATTCTTTGAATGCTGTGCAAATATTTATTCATACATACTGTTGAGAAGTTATACTCAAGTTGTTTTGTCTGGTCAAGTAGAGCTTACTGGCAAATGAAAAGGAAGACTCCAGAAAAAATATTTGCACAATACGGGCGATTCACAATAGTGCGCCTCCAAGAGTTTGCAAAGCGTCGACCAGTCACAACGCGTGAGATCTGTTGACCCTTTCCACACGCGCATTGGGTCGACAGATTTTGCGCATTGTTGGCCATGCGTTACAAACTCTTTGAGGTGCACTATTGTGAATCGCCCCTTTTCGTCCAATATACACGTACATACTGTACATGTACATGCACATTCTACAATCTGCATGCTGTCCTGTGTATGTACTAATTCAGTCCTTGTGGCATGGAAATTGCAGGCGTGTGAAAAAAAAACTCTCCTGGATATTTTCAGGTGTGCAGTTTTTCTAGGAGTGTGATTTTGAACAATGAATCAAAACCTTCATGACCTTGGGTCAATCAAGACCTAGTAAAATACAAAGATAAAGTTGGGTCAACCGTACGTATAAAATTCAACAAAACCAACAAAAAATAGTGCAGCAGTTTCAGATTACACCCGCTTACTTCAAGCAAACTCCAAGAGATACCTGTATGTCCAATACATGTAAAAGAATCAAAGTTTTATGACGGTCATAAAATCAACTCCTTTCCATAATAATAGCAGCCTCATGGACCATGCAGAGCTGCTCTGACTGAGCCACAAGATCACTCCAATATTCTCAATTAAATTTTTCCAATAAATCTCCAGATTGTCACGAGGTTTCTTTTCGCCAAATCTCTTTCCTGTGAGTTGCATGTATTTCCGTTCATAACACTTTTATTGGGAAACATCAGGACGTTTACATGTCTGCACCCAAAGATCTGCTGCAATCTACGCTGGCATGATCTCTCCATGGCTTTCACACACTACATGTACATGTACGTGGTGCATCATGATTGACTGGTCTGGTCCCAGTCTCAACTTCAAAGGAATGCGTTGGTTCACTACGCGAAGGGTGCCGGAGCCTGCATCATGAAAGCTTGTCGACTTCCGGAGATCGTTTTGTGCAGATGCAAGTAAAAGCCCAGATGTTTTTTCCAAAAAAGTCGTTGTGATCGGAACAACTTACAGGATAGACATCTCCACAAAATACTGGGGATGATCAGGGAATTCATTGGAAAAATTTGACTGAGAAGTGGTGTGATCTCGTGGCACTGCGTTTGACGTGTACAAGCTTGTGAAGAGATGTACAGTCTGGTGTATCATGCATGTGGCAATGCTTGCTGCAACGTTGTGCAAAATGGGTCTGCTGAACGATTGTGCACTGACAGAGCTGTCACGCAAAACTGTTACACCTGGAAAATAAAAAATGATTCTGTCATCACTAACTGTCAGGTACGCCTAATGTTTGATTCTTTTTGTTTCATTTTTCTCAAAAATTGCAAAGTATAATTATGGAATAAACTCGTGCCAAGGAGTGTCGTACATGTACGGGTGGTTTCAGGTACCGGTATGCAATTATTTGTACTTCTCAGGAAGCTTTTAGGCGTGCGATGGCGTGGGAGTGCAATCACACGCCTTAAAATGACAGGACGGTATTATGGTACCGGTACATGAACATAATGAATAGGGGTCCATAGGTCACTCACATTGATTTCATGTGTACATCAAGTACCTGACTAAATACATGTACATTTCTGCAGGTTCATGTATGCCTTCTGGAGGGGGCCAAGGGATCTATACATACATGTACATGTACCTGCAGTACATGTACATGTACGTGTACCAGTACAGTAAATTGATATTGTCTTGGACTTGTTCGATGTTGTACAATAGCCTAACCATGGTAACTATCAGCCACATTTGGGAGCATGAAATCTGAAGTTTTTATGCAAGATACCCTGCAGTTTGAAGTCCCTCTCTTTCTTTAATTTTAGATGAGAGCACAATTGCATACTGTAGAACATGAACATGTACCCGGGGTACACATGTACATGTACATGTACCCGGGGTACACATGTACATGTACCCGGGGTACACATGTACATGTACATGTACCCGGGGTACACATGTACATGTACATGTACATGTACCCGGGGTACACATGTACATGTAGGCCTACATGTATGTTGTCCAGGATCTGCAGGGGATTTACCATAACCTCCAATCATACAGCATTTTCAGCTTTGGATGGAAGTGTGTGCCTGTTTCATGTTAGAAGGCAGAATTTTGTTTTTGTAAATAAATTTTTTTGTCCAAACATAATTTCATAGCTTGAGATTTTTTTGCTGATGATCAACTTCCCAGCATTAAAAATGTCATGTACAAATCTCCAACATCATCAATTAACAGCAATTATTTGGTTGACATGGTGGAAATGTACTGTTGACATGTACTGTACATTGCAACGCAAAAATTAAAGCCTGAATTACATAATCGTATACCCACATGACCCATGTGCCCTTACAATGTACCTATTAGATTCACATGTGTACATGTACAATGTACATGGTGCATGTTTGCACGCTTACCAGATGTAAACAGAAGGTCACTTGCCAGTGGCCATACTGCCTGCGGACCATATTATTAACTTCAAATGCCCACACATTGTACGTATATGAAGGAGATATTCTTATTACTATTGATTGGTGCATCCACACTTCACAGATATTGATTTCACATGTACAGTGTATGTACAGTGTACAATGTACATGTTTTTTGCTATACACAGATTTTCAGTGCATTTCATTTTCAGACCCATACTTGGCAAAGTTCGTCATTTGTCCAGTGTTACCATGTTTCAGCTCCTTGAACAAGTTTGTGCCTGGATTTTTTTCTTTGCTGCCCGAAGTACATGATTTCATCACAGATAAAGAACAATACTGAAGGGTTCAGCCTCCCCACCCACCCCCCCCCTTATTTTTCCTCGAGCTTCCAAAAAAACCTCAGTCCACATACACGTATTCTCCCTGTCCCTCCTCTGCAACCTCGACTGAAAGAGAATGCAAGAAAAAAAAAAGGGTCATTAACTGTCGATTTTTACAATTACTGCCGAGGGCATGTAGGCTAAAAGTCCGCCCCTCCTAGCCAACACTCTGTACGCTTGTGAAAAAGAAGAGGAAAAAACGTTGATGACTCCTTGGCCTTAGGAAGCCCAAAGTGATCATAAGCCCAGATTTGACATTGTGTCACACCTGCCATACAAAAGCCAAGGGAAAAATACCATAGGGTTAAATTCCATAGGGAACAGACCAGCACTTTTGACAGCAGTACAAAAATAGCATACATTGTCTGCACTTTCCTCTCTGTTTTACGTGTACATGTAGTCAACCAATAGAAATATACGTGTCCGGCATAATCCAGGAAGACACTTTCTGTTCCATGCTGGCCAGTCTTGGTATGAGTCATCGTTGACCTTTCATTTGACCTTCCACATTACAGGGTGATCTTATTAACACACCATCAGTAATTTCCCTTGCTGGAGATGTGTTTTCATTGGACTTAAGGGTTTCGGTGGGATGGATACATGTACATGTATGTCTTCCGGTAATAGCCACAGTGTACATGTACATGTACATGTACATGTACATATAAACGGATTGAATCAAGTTGCTTCATACTGCAGCTGTACCAAAGGAACACCCACGCACTTGAAGAATACTAAATTTGCCATGTTCAAGTTACAGTGTACATGTACGCGTATGCATTTATCGGTACATGTTCATATTAAAATGAAACTGGTGCACATTTACTGGTGCATGTACATGCATGTACTGTAGGCAACATCAAAAATGCTAACAAGTTACCTACACATATCGGTACAGTCGACCCTCATTATTACGAAATGCGCGGGACACAGTGGTATGAGTAGGTGTACAGTGCCCACGTACCGGTACAATGTACATTTACATGTAATGTACATGCATACCCGTGAACGTGGTTGATGTTAACGATGTCAAAAAGAACTCTCGGTTGTGATTAAATAAATATGTTGAGATGTGTTTAGAATAATAAACTTCACTGTCATATGACAACATGTTTAATGTAGATGGGAGATTAAAAAAAAGCAAATACTTGTGAAAGCATCGATCCAGGGATTTTTTAAAGACTTTCGATCGCCATGAATGGGGATGAAGCTTACTTAACGGCATGCACATGCAGACCTGTGTGTACCTGCAGGAATGCCAAGACTCATCAACCAGTGCCCCCGGTCCATGTACATGTAAGTAGTCTTTCCAACACAAATTGTGTCATGGAGAGACATTTTTATTTAATAATATACGTGTATGGCATAATGCACTAGCTGCATGACCACGATTGATCGAAAGTCTGAGTTCGCTTACCACCGCGGCGCGGCCGCCTGTGTGTGACACAGTCGCTGCAGAAGCATGATGTCATGAGGAGATATTATGATTGGATAGCCATCACGCAAAATGTGCGCCATGAAAGCGCACAATCTCATTGGCGGCATGTTAGATCTTTTAGCAGCAATATGAATAACTCAGCGTGGGCGAAAACATATTTGCGTTGTATTTATATTAGAATTGGAAAGGGATTTTCTGTTTTGGTATTTGTGTAATCAGTGTAAAAATCACTGATTTTTTAATCGAGCACTACGCTTGTCATGACAACAGGAAACTGGCGAACGATGTCTGTGTATCGTGTTGTAACATGTGTAAGCATGCGTGATGCATCTGGAGGGGCGGGCATTAAGCCTCGTGCTGCGGCTGGAAATTTTGTGGAAACATTCGTTTCGAGTACGAGCAGTACAACCTCAAATTAAATTCATGAACACAGAAAATGCAAACATAGACACGAGATCAATTTGTGTGAATGAACTTGCAGAAATTTTGTAACAGCAGTGTTTCTTCGACTTCAACTGTAGAGCTGTACAGTGTTTGTATCACATGTACATTGTATATGATGTAGTGCAACGCATGACACTTTTTGGGGGCTGAAAACTGTACAGGTACATTGACTGGTTGCCACATTTCCATCATGCCACCTTGGACAAAGGTTTGGCCCGGCAGGAACCAGTTTGGTGCATTGCACACGTGTTTTCACCGCCGTGATTCATAAACGCTCGTTATAAATGGGTCATGAACTATGGTTTTTCAGGCAACAGAGTCACAAAACCTTTCGTTGTTACAGGAATTTTGTACAATGCGATTTCATTGACACAGATTTTTTTCCCCATTGAGATGTGTACATTTTTGCCTGGACCACAGATGTGTGTTTGTTGTAACCGGAATTTCGTTGTAGCCATTTTTATAATAACGAGAGTCGACTGGACATGTACATGCAGAATGATGAAATCCCTAACCCCCGCTGGTTCCCTGGGCTTCCCTGGTACCGTCAAATTCAGCAGAATCATACAGTGACTTACATGATGTACTGACACTAGTACATGTAGATATTCCCTCCTAAAATAACTTTCTAAAATGACTTGCCTGCTCAAAATGCAATAGAATCTAACTGGGTCTTATTAATTTTTGCCTGGGAATCCAACAATATGTACATGTATATGTAACACATGTCAGCCGTGCGCAAATGGACACCAGACTCCAGTGTTGCTTTCAGCTCCACATGTACATGTAAAGCTACATGTTCATACATATACTGTGTATTCAAGGAGTACACATTCATGATGAACATGTCAATGTGCCATGATTGCATTGCGTTTCAAACTGCTACATGGACATGTACATTAGCCAGCTAACCTCTGGCACCTCTTGCAGGCTGTAATTGCAAGCAGTTTGGATTGATGAACCGTTTATTCCTTGGCTTACAATCATATAAATAATTTAGCGCTGTCATCGTAAAGGATGATTTCCAGAAGTTGATAAAGGTGTTGAAAACCATAAACAGTTTTTAGGCCTTTTCATACTACAACCGCTTAACCCGGGTTGAATTCAACCCTGGGTGAACCTGTGGCTGCCCTGAGTTGAAAATTCTATTTTTCGACCCGACATTCAACTCAGTGTTGTTTCACACTTGTTTCATATGAACCAAGTTTATCGGATGAGTTAACCCAGAAATGAGCACGGAAAATTTTCAACCCAGGTCAGGAGCATGGTTGAGTTCAGCCTTGAAATCAGTCTTGGAGTTGATGCAGGGTTGGCGTGGGGTTGAAAATGTTCAAGTGTGAGTCATCACCAGTTTTCAACCCTGTGTCAACCCCAAGATTTGTCTAGTGTGAAAAGGCCTTTTTTATGTAGAGAGAATGGTACCGGTAGTCTGTTACTCATTCTTTATTTTATGGGTACAACCAATGGAATCTGTTTGCTGTGCATTCAGATGGCCACTGTTTCATCAATCTGTGTTTTCAGTAACAAGTGGGATGTCAAAATGTGTGGGAGGAAATGGCAGTTCAGTCTCATTTGATTGTTTTCTTTGGAAATCTAAATATTAAACGTAGGTTTGCAAGAAAAAAACAAGTGGAGACCAGTACTTTATTTTTGTGACATGTTTAGTTATGGAGACGCATAGTTCCACTCTGGGCCAAATTTACGATACAATGTACATTGTACATATGCAGTATAGTTTTGGCCCAAGGCATGCGGTTGATAAGTGACACATTGAATTCAATACATTTAATGAGTACTTCA
The DNA here is from genome assembly GCF_054643075.1 of Acanthaster planci. Classification (NCBI taxonomy): domain Eukaryota; kingdom Metazoa; phylum Echinodermata; class Asteroidea; order Valvatida; family Acanthasteridae; genus Acanthaster; species Acanthaster planci. Next base: position 18,081,023 of record NC_141780.1, on the reverse strand, counting down.
TATTTTACGCGCACTCAGACCCGCACACTCCTGTGCAGATGTCAGTGAACCTGAACCCTGATGTCAGTGGAATTTTATGGTGGGTTTTTCAATGACAATACATGTACATGTGTATTCCAGCACATGACAATGTACCAGGATCCATGTGTTTGCGTGGGCAATTTGTCAGCAGTTTCTGTTTGGAGAGAGTATTGTTCAGCAGGTAGTGGGTGGTGAAAAAAGTACCATAGGTACATGCACATGTATTGGAGAATGCTGCTTTAGAAGGTCTTTGTAAAAGCCAGAATTGCTGGCATCTACCGATACTAGTATTGTCATCAAGAGTAGTCCATTCAAAGCATCAATTTCTTTGACATATTGGAATTGAAACTTAAGACCCTTACTTTTGTAGGCCAAACTTTGAGGGTTACCAGACAGAAAACTTATACCTTTGACATGTTTGTTGGCAGACACTTGTTACTTGTATGTACATGTACATGTGCATGTGGGTCTTTATTTTAAATAGGGGGTATGTGACATGGTGGTCAAAATTTCAAAATTGTCTAAACAAATTCAAAACTTGTTGATATGTAATTGATAATACATACATGCAATAAATGGAAATGATTTTTGCTTTGAATAACTACTTGACGTGTACAGACTCAATTTGTGCAGTGGTGCGGGAAATTATTTGACGTGTAACAGAGAAACCAAATATGATGGTTCTATGCATGCCACTTTTGGTTAGTGAAGGTTTCTTTTCAACTTTTCAACTTCAATTTTGTTTTGTGTACATACCATATATTCTCATCACAAGTTGTTTTTTTCTAGATAGGGTTTCAGGCGGCATAAAAATGGGCAAATGGGTTTCCGATTCATATGCTCATTTTTATTTGTAAGTTTTAAGTGGCTATTGTGCTCCTTTTTTCAGCAAATACGTTAAGTTTCAGGTACATGTAAATTTTACCTTCATGTCTTGAGAAGAAACCTGCAACCCGTAACTTTTTTTCACAGCGTAACATGTGAATAACGAAAACTTCGATCGAAATTTCTCGATGATGAAGGAATGGCATGTCTGTGTCATGTGACGATCACGTGACAGCACATACAGGCTTGCAATATGATCCCGACTCGGGCAAACGTTAGAAGTTGCACAAACTTTTTTGTTTACAACGTAACAATTTTGCGAGTAACCAAAATATTTTTTGACGAGAATTGAAATGTTTGGGATCTCAGACACAAGTTAGTTGGACGTATTTTGGGGAATACTTACAGTTGATATTTTAGGTTTTCTAAATGATTTGCAACAGCTTTTTGTTTGTTTTTAACAGCCAAAAATGATTTTAACTTCGTAACAACTGGAGGAACGAAATGTTACGTTGTTATATCAGATTATGATGGCACCTGTATTCTCAATTAAAATGAATTTCATTTGTAGATTTATCCGACATCATAATTTACCTTTCTGTTGATAGGTTAGTGAGAAAATAAACAAATTATTTGTTTGGCCAGTGGTATGAAATGTCATATGAAACAGGTCATCAAAAATGTCACGCTAAATACCAAAAAAACCAGTGAGAAACGATGAGGTTTTGCCCTTGCAATTATTGATTAAATCAACTTTTTTTAATGTAAATGAATTTAATGTAATCAACACATATTAATTGACAAATACATATGAAAATTAAATGGGAAAGTGAAACTGGTGTTGTTTTGAATGGTCATGATAATTGTGATGTCCCTGAAATACACAGTGGCCCCCACATTAAAATAAAGACCCATGTATTGTACATGTACATACATGTAGCTTTTGGATCCCACTTTGTCAAGCAACATCTGTAGCCAAGAGCAAGTTTGAAAATTGTGTATAAAGAATACAACAGTTGTGAATTTTTAGGTGGACAAGGTTGAAGTCATCCACTGTCCAGTGTACATGTAAGGTTATTTGTAAGAAAGTTGGTTCTTGAAAAAGTAGTGAGACCCATTCAAAAATCCCTTCATCAAGTTTTCTTGTCTGTCTGCAGGCCTTAGATCAGCACCAACTCAACCAGAAGAAGCACACTCTCCAGGAGGTGAACCGGGAGGAGAACCTGCTCAAGGAGACGGCCACGCGAGAGGCCGACCTTGTCGAGCGTATCTCGGACCTCGAGTCGGAGAACAAGAGCTACCGGCAGGAGCTGACCCACATCAAGATCGAGAATGAGAGGCTGCACGCTCGGCACGGTGAGCTGGTGGTGCAGACGGAGAAGTTGGAGGTGGTGCGCAAGACACTCAAAGATGAAGTTCGGGACATTAAGTTCCGGGAGACCAGGCTCCTGCAGGACTACAGCGAGCTGGAGGAGGAAAATATTGCTATGCAAAAACAGGTAGGATCAGATACATGTTGAAGATTTTAGGGTGACTCCAACATGAACAAACCATGTTTGTTGTCTCGTTGGTATGGTTAATGTACTCCAGTTGATGGCAAATTCAAACTGTCATATGCTATAGAAGTGATGGGGCAACTTGCACCTTCTCCATGTATTTTGGAAAATGACCATCTGGCTTTCCCACTTCTGAATTCTGTACCATGTACAGCTGTAGCTATTTAATTCTTTTCTCCTCGTATGTCAGAGCTAGTTTGTATATTGAAGTAATTATTCATTTCATACTAAGCCAAAGACAATCCAAATGAATTCCCACATTTTAAGCTCTGAATGGGCAGCGGTTCTTACAGCAGTGAAGTGCATTTTTCAGAGTTTATCATGATATTATTTTGCAGATATCGATGTTGAAGTCCTCAGTTGTGGAATACGAGGCCATGAAACATGAGAACCGCCGTTTGACTGAAGAGACCCAGTACCTGAACACACACATCGAGGACCTGATCCGTCTCAGAGAGATCGCCGACAAGCAGATCGAGGAGACGCTCCAAGCGCTGGAAGCCGAGCGGGAACAGAAGCACTACCTCAAGAAACAGCTAGACCAGGCCATGATCATGGAGATGGAGGCCTTCAACAATGACCTCATGAACAGCTCAGGCCTCTTGGGCGAGGACGCTGACTCAGATACGGAGTCTCAGTCCCCCGATCACCCCATCCTGCGCCGCATGGAGTATGAATTCCAGTCCACCAACGGCACCAATGGTCTGCACATGCACGGTCAGTCGACCTGCATGGGCTCCGATCTCTACAGCGAGATGCAGTCCACAGAAGTTCAGAAGCTGGAGGAGCAACTGGCCAAATTGCAGACAGAGAAAACAGAACTCTCCCAGAACTTGGAGCAGACCATCGGGGCACTGAATCGTCTCCCAGATGACCTGAACATCTCTGGAACAGACAGTGAAGGGGAGCCACTGCCTGAAGACTTGAGTGTCCACCACCGCAAGCTACTGAACCTTGTGCGGCTTGTCAAACACCACGAGAAGAAGTATGCAACAGCGATGTCCCAGATAACTGCCTTGCAAGCAAAAGTGGACAATCAGCAGGATAAGTTGAATGAGGAGAGCAAGAAGCCAGACCTGCAGTCAGAGGTGGACCTTCTGAATGACCGGAACAGGCATCAAGAGATGACTATCAAGAGTTTGCAGACACAGATGAGACAGATGAACGATATCATCATGGAATCACAGGGTCACTTAAACTGTACACAGGATGAACTGATCAATGTAAGTGAGGACTTGGCCCAGTTGTACCACCACGTGTGCGTGGTGAATGGCGAGACTCCCAACCGCGTCATCCTGGACCACCTCAAGGCAACAAGACAGAGCAGACGGGAGAGCTTCCGAGCAGAAATTGCCAGCAGGTTAAAGGAGGTGTCATTTGATGCAGACATGAGTAGGGAGAAACCTGTGAACTTGAATGCTAGTGAAAATGATGGGAACATCAGCACAGATGAGAGCTCCTCACCTGCCTCTAGCATCAAGTCATCCACCCCCATCTCTAGCCCATCCAGGCGGATACCAGATGCCTCACCGAGAATGGTTGGCAGCGACCCGATCACCTGCAACAATCTGTTGACAACCATTCGGGATCAGATCAAGTATCTTAAACGATCTGTGGAGCATGCGGTAGAAATGTCACGGCAGCGCAGCAATGAGACTGCCGGATCGGCTGAAACAGAAGACTTGCGCGAGGAGGTCATGAAACAGAAAGCGCTCCTTGCCACAAAACGAGACCAGATTGTAACGCTCAGGACAGTCCTTAAGGCCAACAAGACAACAGCTGAGGTTGCTCTGGCCAACCTAAAGAGCAAATACGAGAATGAGAAAACCATTATCGCTGAGACGATGATCAAACTTAGGAACGAACTGAAAGCTCTCAAGGAGGATGCAGCCACATTTGCCAGCCTCCGTGCCATGTTTGCCACACGGTGCGATGAGTACGTGACCCAGCTGGACGAGATGCAACGCCAGCTGGCCAGTGCCGAGGAGGAGAAGAAAACCCTGAACTCCCTGCTGCGTATGGCCATCCAGCAGAAGCTAGCCCTGACCCAGCGGCTTGAGGACCTGGAGTGCCACACCGAGCTGCAGCAGATCAACCCCCGCAAGGCGGCACCCAGGCGCCACAAGCCCTCCAAAGTAAGAGACCCTGTCTACATGCAGGGCTACGGCCCTCCCTTTGGGCTGTTCCCAATGCCATTGGCACCTCGGTTTCCTTCTCAAATAAATACCTTTCCTCACCCTGTTCCTCACCCTGTTCCTCACCCTGTTCCTCACCCCGTTCCTCACCCTGTTGCTCACCCGCCTCCCCCTCCCCATTCTCCTCATCACCCTCCTCCTCCCCACTCTCCTCATCGTCCTCCCCCTACTTCTACTCCACCCCTTCCCCCTGGTATGTTGCCACCTCCACACCACCCTCATCATTTTCATCACACTGGTCCCCACTAGTACAAACTAAACCTCTGCTGGTATGTACTGTTCCTTCAGATGCTCTATTCCTTCCAGTGACTTACATACTGCAAGTCGAAGTTTTACCAGATTCTCTTGTCTTGTACACTTATACTTGGGCATTATAAGTCATGATTGTTTCCAACCTCACAAGAAGTTGAAAAAGAATTTCTTTGTCAACTAGATGAAATAGAATAAATAGTCTGTCGCAAGATGTTCCCTCATTGTAGAACTTGAAGCGATCAGAAATCTCAGTTACCAGATTTGGATTTGATATGCTAAAGTTTGATCGTAAAGCATACATGTACATGTAACAGAAAAGTACAGAGAGCCCCAACCAAGGTTTAGATCAAGGCTCAGAGCCCTTAATAGTTGCTACATTACATCAGAAGCACCCAACTCAAATCAATCAATTTCCTATTTAAAAATCGTGTGGGTTCTCTTACTGAGGGTCAAAATCAAGGTCAGCTCAGTCAGTGCAACCAAGATTTGACAGTAGCAAGTGCATTGTACACGTACATTGTAGTACTGTATGTATGTCATGCACGTAGTAATTCCCTTGGCGGGCAGTGAAGCGCACACAACATGTACATGTAAATTAACCTTGAGCAACTTTGCCCACGCCCACAGATGTACGTAGGTACTTGTAATACTAATATTGGCCCCAGATGCATTGCTTACAACTATACTTGGCATGTTGATTTTTTATTTTCTTTTGGGTTGCATGCATTTCACTGCTTGTGTTGGTATGACTAATTCAGTTTGGTTTATTTTGTGGCATTTTCGTACTAACTTTGCATGTTGAGTGGAGGTCATACACGTAAATTGCATGCATAAGTCATTATGTGGCAAAGCCCTTAACTGACCAGAATGATGTACAGTGTATGTGCAAAGTTTGGTTTAGAATTCTAAATCTTTGACCTGTGCATCTGAGTTGGAGAAGACCACAAGCTTTTATTCTCTAATTTCATTTTCAGCATCTATGCATCCAAGAAGAAGAAATAATCTGCATGTACTTGTACACATGTACATGTACGTGCACATGAACAAATTGACTTATAAGGACCAGCATTTAAAGAAACATCCACAGACTTAATTTTGCTATACATGTACAATGTACATGTACATTTATGAACCTTTAGCATTACTGACATAGCCTACAGATACATGTACATGTACAAGTATGTACCGGTTTACACACAGTACCCGGTACATGAACAGGTACATGCACATTGTACATGTAGGCCTGTACATGTACATGTATGTGTATACTGGTGCATGTACATGTTGTGTGTATGTGTACATGTGCATATTTAGGGCCTACACTAGACTCACTCATACATGTTCATGTATACAGTTGTACATGTATACATGTACATGTACATACATGTACCGTACACTTCATCATGTGCTCATATACATGTGCACGTATGTCATACAAGTGAGGGCTATGGTACTGTGTGTACACGTCACCACATCCTTTCCAGTTGCAAGAAACCGGTATTGCTGCCCAACATGACAGTAGTGCTGCTACATACACATGTACAGGTGTACTGGTACAAACAGTGTGGGCATGTACATGTACATCATGTCCTACATGGATATTTACCATACCGGTACAACTCTTCAAGGCGGATTTCCTCTTACCTGTACAGGTACAGGTGGTTTTTTCAAAAGTTTCACATTTGAATCAGGAACTTATGTTCGTTGTGATGGACATGTAGGCATTGCAACTTGTGTTATTGCCATGCACCTTTCAAGGAAAAATGTAGATTTTAGGGTTGACTGTATAAATAGCAGAACAACTAGTAAATGGAAACAAATTAAATTTGTAAAAAGCGAAGTTTCTGGGATTGCTCGGGGCTTTGGAATTAAGTCTGTTGTTGGTTCGCCACAAAAGTCACCTTTGTTGATATTTTGAATTGAACAAGAGCATTGTTACTGACCACATTTTTTTGTAAGCTAAATTGCCAGGAGTGAAGCAGAATGAGGATTGGAATGTGCAGATCGATGTCTAGCAACAGGTTGATTGGTGGTGTCTTGTCAACAAGCCCAGTGAACAAATAAATTAGGTTTTAGTCCTTGCCCACGGTCCTTGGCCTTTTTCCATAGTTTTTCCATCCCTGTCTTTAAAAGTCCTTGATAAGAAATACTTCATTTACACATGGCCTAATTATACATACATTGTACATGTACATGTACCATTTTTCCACCGAGGTTCAAAATCATAGTGTTCATAATCCTAGCTGTACACTTTTACATTACACAAAAATATAAATTACATTGTACACAAAATGCAGTGCTTGTACATGCACTCGTACATAAACACTTCTTGTTTCTTTTTGTGTCCCCAAGTTTATTAATTATTTTAATACATAATGTACATGTGGGTAAACTTAAATTACACCAGTAGAGTCCCCAAATTTGATACCTTTACTTGGTATACGTACTTATTTTCAGCCTTCCTCAAGGAATGTTGCAAAACAGAAATGTTTGGAGCTCACCAGAATTTCATTTTCTATCAGTACATGTGTACATACAGTAGCTCACGTTTAAACTACATGTATAGTATTGAAAAAATGCTTGAGGAAAGTACAGAACACCTGTATACATGTACATGTATATGTACATGTATGTGTGATGTACATGTACACATACAGTACATACCTTGTAGGACAGGCCACACCAGAGGCCCTCATGGATTTCAGGCCTTGAGGCTTACACTATTGCAGGATATGTGTTGAAAATCCAACCTTGTACATGTAACTCTTTCATGATTGAAGGAAAAGGTCACTGGATCAGCCAATTTGTGCACACTGATTTTTATGGTGCAGTGTCAGTTAACTGTGGGATGGACTTTCGTTAGATCCCAGGTTGTTCTTCTTGGGTTGTCCTCACCAGATGTAAGGGTATCCACTATGGTGAAATTGTGTGGAATTATGGTGTGTTGTGTGGTGTGGCCCTGCATGAAACCTGGTGCTGTTTTATTGTCACACAGGGAGTGTTCCAGGCATGCCTAAGCCATTTCATAATAGACTTTGAGTAATGGACCTGTGCTCAGAATTGTACACATTGAAACTTTGCCTTTGAAATGTGCTCATATCTCATGCACCCTCTTGCCCAAGCATCCACATGCATGTCATTGCTACAAAGGGAGGAGGCCTACATCCTTTATCAAAGGGACAAATTCAGTTTTTGTAAGAAATGGACCTTGAGCAGTTTCATCATGCACATACAGGTGGTCCACATGTACGGTAGCTCATAGTAGCCATAACCTTGCTTCTTAATACTTGAGATATATTCAGTTGGTGACATAAAGAGTAACTTGAAGATATTTTCCATAATCGAAATGGCTGTGGCATCCTGCGAACACTGAAGGCTGTGACCATATTTTTGTTTCAAATGTACCGTAAACTATGTGCAGATCCTCCCCCCCTCCATGTTTATGAAATTAGGCTCACATTGAGTTAATACACGCCTCCCTAAAAATTGAATAATTATCCAGAATGCTGCAATTGCTATTCAAATCAGCCTTGCAAAACATTTTTAAAATGCAGTGTAAGCATTCATTGGCTCAAAGTTTAGGTCAGATTTCAAGCATGAAAGATGTCGCCTGCATGTTCCTTCACCCTACAGCAGCATACCGTACAGACGTGTACATGTAGTCAGGCTGTGTCCAGAATCTACTGACTGCGACTACCAGTATGCAGTAATGCAGATCTGTGGAAAGTGGCTGTAACTACTAGCCACCCCAGCCGTAGCCATTGCATTCAAATGCAGCCGTAATTTGACCAACACAAATGTGATACTGTACATTTAAATTTAAACCTTGAAGATGTATCTTCGGGGTTCAGACCAATGAAACCATGGAGAACCATGACGTATTGTATTTTTTTCACCATTACCTGCCATGCTTACTGGTAGCACTCTTTGAAATATGTCTAGCTACATGTAAAGTAGTTATTCACATGTACTCTAAGCCTGAATAATTTACCCTATAATGGCATTAACACCATAACAGTCCTCAAGCCTTCACCAGTTCGAGTAGTGAGGACCGTTAGGGTTAATCACCAACAACGCAAAGTTCAAATTAAAATCCACAAGAAGGGTAGATTTTGCTGTATTTGGATGAAATTCAGGTGTGGGTATGTGCATTGTACAAAGTACATATACATGTACATGTTCCTCTCATCGGTGGAAAACATGGAGGCTTGGGCGACAGTCTGATGCCCCTTTTCTGTGCAAGTTGGACCCACATGGATGGTAGATGGAAAAGGAGAACACGTAGAACGACGTGCATCACATGCATATTATTCTCAGAAAGTGCACAGTACCAGTACATATTTTATGTGTCCTGAGCATAATACGCATATATGACGCACGTTGTTCTACGTGTTTTCCTTCTCTGTCTACCCACATGGCTGCCCTAAAGATTGGTGTAATTGCCCATGTGCCTTCTCTGCACTGTGTCACTGCATGGGAGATTGTTGCTTAGGTAAAAGAGGATTCCCATCTTAAGCCTTTCCTCCATGGCTGTACATGTACATGCAGGTACATACACATGTACCTGCATGTCTGCATTGGATCACATACATGCCCAAATTTGGTTATTTTACTCAGCGTCTCTGGATGCAATTGGTCAATCTGTGGGATTTCTCAATCTTTGTGCAATCTGGGGATCATATTGCATTTACCGGTAATTTGCTGACATTTCCATCATCAGCCAATCGCCTGTTTTTTTCTGTTTCCAATAAGGGAAGTAAATTGGAGATTTTCTACACATGCACATGTAGGATCGACTAATTGCGCAGCATGGCCGGGTGATTGTTCAGATTGGCCAACTGTGCCCGGTACACCCATTTGTGAACGCGCATGCCTTTATTGGATGGTTCTTCATTAAGTTGGATTTGGGTTGATTTGGAGTACGCAAATAGGTCTTGGTAAATATGTTTATGAAGTTTAGTTAGGCCAACTGTTTTTATTCATTGGATTAGGAATGCACCCACCTTGAAAAATACAGTTTTAGAAAAATATATCGGGACATTGAGAAAAGATCAGTTTTTTCCAGTCGTGGAAAGGATAGGTGAAGGATAATTTTGCCTGATGCAATGAATTACATGTAAGTGAAATAACACATACATGTAGTATGCAAGATGCACCGCCAATGTGAGGCTGACCATTTCTAGTCTTGTTGTGGAGAGTATGCCCAGAAATTTGATCCCTTAATCCTGAAAAAAAAATTAGATGTACTAGTTGTAAGTTAAAAAAGTAAGTTAACTTGATATTTCATTCTGGCCTGTGACCCTGCCTACTTTCATGTTTTTTTTTACAAGTAATACAGTGCAGTATAAAATAAATAAATAAAAATGCTGGCCTTACTGTTTGTGCACTTGGGATTACTTTGTGTGTGCGCACACATGTACATGTGTTGGTCTTTATCGGTACAAAAGTTTCATTTACATACATGTACATGTACACGATGAGCATGTATTGATAGACACGCACATGTACATGTACCGTGCATCAGGGCATGTATTTGAATAGGTCCACTTAGGTGCCGTAAATTGCAGCTACATGTACAAATGTTTTAAAATATCAAATTTAAAGCAATAAGTAATAAAAGTAGTTTTGCTACCAGACAACTAAAACTCTACCTTACCCGGTACATTGCACATGTAGAAAATGCTAATTATGGTACAGATAGGTACATGTAAGTTTCTGAAGAGCATAGAAATCCAGCATACTCAGTGTACATGTATATGTGCATGTAGTTGTTTCAGCCAGGGTACAGCTGCAGCTAATTTAGCTCAAGGCAGGCAGAGATGGTGACTGAAGGCTCATCTTACAGTCTATGTATACAACTCCATTCAAAATAGGATCAATTCCTAGAAATGTTATGTATCATTCACATGTTTGTATGGTGATGATTCTATTATTTACAGCAAGCTCACAAGGAGTTGTTTGTCGTCAGCACTGTATGCAAAGCTTTTATGCTTGTACCTGTAACCAAAAATTTTGAAAGCAAAACAGAATTCTGTTCTTGATAGAAAAACGTCTGTAAATTACCCAATTGACTAAAATTACATAGATTTATGTACCAGCACACATCATACATGTACATGTACGATATGGCGTGTTTCTGATATTTCTAAAATGCCATTGTGCATGTACGTGTACATGTAAACTTAAAAATCTTCACTTGGGACAAGGACACATGAACGAGACAAATTCCACAATTTGGGAGGAAACTTCTTTGACCGGTAAATTTGTAAGGTCCGATAGAGAGCTGTTTTGTTGTCCTGATTCTCACCAACTCAGTCATACTCCATTTCATGCATTGTAAATATGTCAGTAAACTTCTAACGTCCAAGGTTAATTTAAATGTTTGAGACTACCAGTACTTTACAAGGGGATAAGGCATTCTATAATGTACCTACATGTAGGTATAATTAGATTTAACATTTATTTAATCCAATATACATGTACTTATACCGGTACATACAGGGGGTATAGTAAACATAATGTAACCACAACTCATTTGTAAAGTGTTTACATACGAAATGTCCAAATAATGAAATGGTTGTAAAAAATTGTGGCACCTACCGCCACTGCATGTATACATACACAGTACGCTCTGTATACATGTACAGTATGTACCACATTGTAACCAAAGTCTACATGTACCAGTAGGCTTCTACATGTATGTAAGCAGTATTACAGATTTTTACTAATGTATGTATTAAATTATGTAAAGTACCAGTACACTGCACATGTACATGTTTTAATTAGTAAGCAATTGAATGTTAATGTTTTATTTGCCATAGAGTGTTCCTGTGCTCACAATACATATGTAGGCTGCATCGGAAAGTCTGTTGTGGCCAACAGTATTATGAGTGATGGCTGCCGTCAGTGTGTGGCTACCATTTATTATGTTATTGCAAAACTATAGCCAGATCTTTGACGCAGTAAGAAGCCATGATGAGCATTGATGCATGTGTGTGTACATGTACCTTGTTTGTAAGGTTCTACCAAGCAAGGTTGTCACATGGATCTTAGCTGGCTAGAGACACCCTATAGAGGATTTTTCAGTGGTCAATGTTTGATATACACAGATGTGCGGGGAAATGCATGCGCCTTTAAAGTCTCTCAATATTCTGGCGTGCATGAAATTGCCAATAGAAAGACACAGATTTGAAAATGTATGCCCCTGCACGGACATGGTAGGCCTTTACCTCTGTTGGTTATTAAAGAAATTTTTAGTGTGCCACCAGTGCATGTACATGTATCACAGTGTACCAGTTAGTAATGGCTTCAAATTGGTCACTGAATTTGTCTATAGTTTAGCTACTTGTGAATGTATACTTGTGAATTTTATTCTGTACCCAGCTGCAAAATGTGTGACACTTGCATGTTTATTAATTTGTTTTCAACGTTAATAGCAAGCAGTATTTATGTGCAGACATGCATATATCCACAGCAGGACATGGAGAGTTTCCTAATGCCATCAGACTTTGCACAGTTTGCAGTAATTTACCCAGTCTAATTAAAAGCCAAAACATTATGGTGTTTATAACCGAATCTACCATGTTTCAAATCTTAGCTCAAAGAATTTTAATTAACCAAACTCACTTGTACTGTGTACATTTTTTTACATGTACATGTATGTCACTGCTAACTGTGCTACGTGTATCTTTTGTGCTATAGTTTGAAATGTTCAGGCATTTGTATGATCCGTGTGCATTACTAAAAGTTATTTTCATATGTGAAGGCTACCTGTACGGTACATGTACTGACCTGGTAGTGGGGTCTATGCTTGAACTACATGTACATGCACATTCCGGTAGGTACAAGTAAATAAAGCGCTGTACAGGATTTTATATCGGCTACAGCTGACGGCTCCCATAGGTGCATGTATTATTGCCTACAGTGCTCAGTCCAGATTGCTGTATATGTTGCGCGCAGCATCAGAAGTGCCCTACATGTACATGTATTTTTTTATTGAAAGTTTTTTTTTTAACCATTCCCAGAGTTTGTGAATGCTGTTAAGTACAGAATCCATTATACTCTAGACTTACATAAAGTGCAAATACATGTAGTAACGATCCAGCATCTGTCCTCTTAGCTTTTTTCTTCAGAGACTTGGGAGTCACTCGTACATTACCCATAGCATGTGTGTATAACCTTTGGCAGTTGCTATTTAAGTACGGTACATGTATTGACCAATAAAAACAAGATCCTTTTGGTCCATAACCGAAGTCCGTAATTTGATGTTTTGGATCGAATGAATCCTAGGTATGCCAATACATTCTTGCAAATTAATCTAAATGTACATGTCCACGCTCATTGTGTATTTACATGCGTATATTGATCAGTGAAGGGGAGAAATTGGTACAGTACAAGACAAGCTCCTTAAAAGTAAACAAATTTCAGTGATAGGAGGTTGGAAATCGAAAGTTGGAAATCCTTGAATACCAAAATGTACGCTCAAGGATTTTCTTGGAGACAGAACACCAAATGGATTTGTTGTGGATTTTGCCATCATGTTCCTGGTGTTCATGTGGCAGGTGAATGTAATTAAACCTATATACAGCATTTGCAAAGAAAAACAAAATGAGCTGTTTCCAGTTATTTGTGTACTGTTGGTCTCTATGTATGCGTGTGAAAATGTCACATGTATTTTATAGGCACTGGAATACTTGACCTTAATAAGCACACAAGGATAGGTTTAAGCCATACCGGTACCCTTGCTTGACTGTGCATTCCACCCAGTGTGCTACCAAATTTGCACTTTATACATGTAAGTACCGGTCTTCCAGAATTAGAATTGACTTGACCATTGAGTTCCCCCGACATGTACCAAAGTGCTGGTACTCTAACCTGGAGTTCAATTTTCATCGGTGCCCGTACTGCCATGCCTGAATTCACCACAGTGTCAAAGGAGATAGTACTCCAGTGGAAAGGAGGACAGCTTCTACTGTTGTGTTTGTACAGAGGCCCGTAGATCATCGCAGCAATCACCCATCTCAAGCATCATTACCTCTGAAGAGTGGAGCATCCATTAGAATACTGAGGGTCCCAACCAAACAAGTGTACTGTCTCTGTCATGAACTTGTATCGAAATGTGGAGGTTCCATAACTGTTCCAAACTTCCTATCAGGATGTTACCATGAAAGCTGTCTGAATTTACATGAATTTCAGACACTGTGAGCTTTTAAATTGGTAGGTTTGAGCACCATTTGCCATTTAGTGTTGTTGAGAATTGAAAACAAAAGTGTTACTTGAGAATAATTTTGATGCATCCTTTTTAAGTCTATAGAAAACTTTGATGTACCCAGAAATGGGTACTAATAGAATAGTTATTGGTCTTAACAGTAATGTCATCCATGACTCACTGCTTTCCTCCTGCAGTGCCGGATCAAGAGGGAAAAGTGACCATAAAATGCCTTTTAAGACAAAGTATAACTTAATCCAAAACATCCAAGTTACTTTGTTACACATGTATGTTACCAGAGATCCCAAACCTTACACAATATATATTTAGCACTGCACTTAAAGTTTTATGTAATCCAGCCCTTCAGATGCTTGAAGTAAGTCAGTTTGCTGTTTTGAATAAACACTTATTTTGCTGCAGGAAGTGTTTGGCGCCACACTTTGACCTCATTGACAATTTGCTTCATTTCCATGTTTGTAGTCGTCACTGGATCCTAACTAATTCATCAGATTAACATCATGCTCCTCATTTGACATTTAACTTCATCATCATCGTGGTTTTTTTTCTTGATTGCTTGAAAATGTCATGACTGTAAGTACATGCAGCTTTGGTATTTTATTTCTTGAGATTGAGCCTGGTCTATTCCACAAACTTACATGCATACATCCCCTAATCCAGTGTTGTATCGGAGACCTTGATGTCCGAGACCAAGACCAAGATCTACTCCTTCAAGACCAAGACCAGGACTTCGAGACCGAGACTTTTGCACGCCGAGACCGAGACCAACCATAAACCAATGTTTAGTTTTTACCAAAAGGTAAATAGGGACAAACATATGGCAGTACAATTAAGTACAAAAGAAATAAAATTGAAAACATTAGCATAAACACACACACACAAATAGATAAAATATTTTTTAAGGAATGTCTCAGTTTGTTTATCAGTGATACTGCTCTACTTTTACCCTGGTCTGGTCATTTTCAACCCAAGTGTCCCAAGTGATATGATGTGAACATTAAAAGAAATATCCTTAGACTGTTTTTTTTGTAAGCAAAATACTGAAAAACAAATATCCAAAAAAGATGTACCGTAACGAAACTACTAAAACAACATGTACCACATACAAGACGGAATGAAAGCAGTTTCACACGTGCACACAATTCATAGCGTGCGCACACACACAGAGTGGTTCCCGTCCTGGCCTTACGTTCAGCAGGAGACTAGGTAGGGAACAGGAACCAGTATAGTGTAGTAGGTTGCATCATGCTGCATTGATTAGTCTTCATTCCAGCATCAATTTCATTGTTTATTGCAAACAATCTGAACATTACTGTGTTGTATTTATATCAGTGGTTGAAGATTTGACTCGAGCAGAGGTAATTTTGCCTTTTGCAACCGCATGCATGCATTGTACCTAGATGTACATTTTGTTATGGTCTCGACTGGTCTCAAGGGGGAGACCCGAGACTATGACATCCGAGACCCAAACCGAGACCGACGCTTTCAAGACCGAGGCCGACCCTCCCAAGACCGAGACTTTAACAGGGCGAGACCGAGACTGCAAAAAAAGGTCTCGAGACAGTCTCGAGACCGAGACCAGGTCTCAAGACCTACAACACTGCCCCAATCCCACAATTTGAATTGCATAAAACTTCCTCCAAAAATGATTTCAATGAAAAAATCTTAGCCCACCATTCTGGAGACAAGAATTTTTGTTGCTCTTATTCCTTTTGATAATGCTCTGTTTTCAATGTATGTGCACATCTGAAACCTATCAGCCCTTTCGGCCCGTCAAATAATCTTGTAATATTAACCACCTGAGGGAGCAACATGAAACCATCAAGAAGTTTTTTCTCCATGTACAGAAGCAATTCTTGTAATAATGCCCATTTATCCAGCGATAGTAAAGGAGTGAACACTGAGACTGTGTACTTGAAAAAAAATAGTGTTAAGCCTCTGCATCTGCCTAGCAACTGCCTAGCAATAACGTGACCTTAGGTCAAACCTTTCTCAAATAGCGCTCAGATCAGTTGTCTGTGCCCCGATTCAGACAATGTCTGTCACTTTTTCTGTATACACGTACATGTAGGTATTTTAGTGCAGGTCGTCCAGACAAAAATTATTTAAAATTGTGTGAATTGTTTGGTAATAGGGAATCATGTGTGTTCAGTTGCTGTGTTTTTTTGTACAAGGTCTTATAAAAAGGTGGTCCTCCTCAACATGGTTAGCCTCTGCTCGAGGTACATGTACTTTATAACATGCACAGCGTACATGTACACGTACATTAGATCTTGAAGTTTATTTTCAAAGCACTGAATGCTATTAAACAAATTGGGTTTTTCTTGAGTTTAGGGAGAAATGTCCTTCTCTTTCCTTTCTCTGAAATAGCCACAGAGTACAGAGTTTTAAAGCTGAGATTTCTTTTTGGAATGGGTTGAGGCAGTGACTGCTGCTCAAATAAGAAAATCACAAACTGGATACAACTTGACTTCCTGCCTGGTACCCACTTTCTGCATTTCTGTTCTGAAACTTATCTCACTTTTCTGTTCTAATTGTCAGCGGATGAAAAATGAGTGGACAACCAATTTGCATTGTGAACTCCCGACTGCGTTGGCTGGAATGGTTGATTTGATGTTCGTTTGTCTTAGAATGCCAAGCATGAATTATGCCAGACATAGAAAAACTCCTATTAATATGCATGGACCACCCAAGTCAGAATCACCATGCTTTTATGCCATGACCTCATTTGCATAATTACCAGTGAATCTGGATGTACATTTGTAGCCCACTATGTCACTGGACTGCTTGAGCTGCTGTATTTTTGTTAGTGATGTATACATGTCTCAGTTGCAGACATGTACATGTACAGTACATTCAATCACATATTGGGTAACGGTTTCCTACAGTGGCTCGAATGCTGAAATTTCAAAGTGAATTTGTTGAAAATTTACATCTTCAGTGCAGCAGTCCTGTCAAGTGTTACAAAGTGCTACAAAGAGTGTCAGCAGGTGCTTAGGTCTAGACCCAGCATTTCCTATGTCATTGTAACGATTTATATTTTTGGCCGGTCTTTATATTGACCAGAAAATACTAAAACTAATTACTTGGAAAAAGCATCTTACTCTTGCACAGCAAATAACCATAAACTTACCCCATTTTTTGCACCCTAGCAGCATATACATGTACCCTGTAGGCCTAATAGTACATGTAGTCAATGGTTAACAGCAGCAATCAGAGGGTCATCTAAATGTTGACCAGCTTCATCTTTAATACCCCCAGACATACATGTACATACATGTACTAATTATGACCCTTCCCTCCCCCCATCCCCTCCTTCCCCGCCTCTCCTCTCCTTCTACCCCACCCCTTCAAGCAGTTTGTAGACTCAGTTTGTAATTTCTGACACAATTAGTGAACCAGCCCGGGTAAAAATGAACATTCCTATGATTGCAGTCAAGTCATCTGCTGTGGTGTTCCCTTTTACCAAACTGAGATACTGTATATTGACGGAATATAGTTCCACAGCATTTGCACAGACCTTCTTTGCCTTTCTCGACTTTCCAACAAATTTTCAGTTCGTTTCCATTTTCAGGTTTTAGTAAGTATAATAAGGACAAAAAAATGTGGATTTGGAAGGACACTGCTTCAGTACTTTGTGGGATTTTTTTGTGAATGCTATGTTTATTCTTTCAATGTTTGCCCTTGTTGCCACTTGTCTAACCCCCTTCTGGTCACCGGCAGAGGAGTGGTCCTACATGATGTACATAGGTCATTGTGGGTAGTGACCACCACAATGCTTTCATTTCTCTGGGGGATACAAGGCTGTATAGCCCCTGCAGGTACCTGGGGATAACCCCTGAGGCCTGCATGGCCATAAAATGCAGGCAGTGGGGTGTTTCTGCAAGCACCTAATTATATGTGACCCAACCTACATGTACATGTAACAAAATGACTAGCTATTCAGCAGAGCCACTTTTGAGTTTAAAGGCCAAATTGTGAATTTAACTTAAGGCATAAAGCAGTACATACATGTACCGTAGGAACCCTTAAAATTTTCCACCCACATGATGTATATTTTCATCATGTGGCCAAATTGAGTGATACTGTACATCAAAGCAAAGATCCCAATTCGCTCGTTTTTGTATACTTAAAATTACTGAAGAAAGGTTTTAAAACTCATTTTGTGAGATGGTCCATATTATCATAGCTCTGTGTTATTACTGTAACCAGACATTGGTTCTCATGAGATTCGGCAGCCGTTGCAATTAGACACACGTGGCTGGCCAAGATATGGCTAACAGTCAACACCTCACTGTATTTTGCTGCCAATATCTCATGGTATTCCATGGGCCTTTCTCAAAGATTGACTCTCTTCTGGCTGTGGCCTCATCTGAGGCTTTGGAATCGGTTGTGAGCATTTTTAGGGTTTGGGCCAAAAGGAAGATTCCAGTCTTTGGCTTCAAACAGGGCACCATCAGTGTGATGTTCCTGTTACTAAAACATCAATTCATGCCAAACTGAAATATTGAATGCCAACAAACCTATTAAAATGAGGTGAACGCAAGAATGTGACCCACTCTGTGAAAATGAGTCTTAAGTCGCCAGAGCCACTTTTTGAGTTTTCATTTGTATTGGAAAGAGCAAATTGAGTTTTTTGTTTTGATGTATCACTCAGTTTGGCATCCCTATGACAGTGGATGCTCCATGGTGAAAAAAGCTGTGGGTTCCTATTGGTTTTCACTGTGCAAAATACATTCTAAAGGACTTTTTACTCCAAAGTGGCTCTGGCAACTCCTTTGCACAGAGTGGGTCACAAATAGGAATGAAGTGTGAGAAATGGTCTGTGATTGTCAGTAGGGGGCAGCAGAGTCTATACCCATGAGACACAGACTGGGACATAAAATTCAACCGAGAGTATCCATTCAAAACCACATCAGGTGAGAAAGATTGCACCAGACTATGGGAATCAAGGCATGGGATGAGTTTTTTCCATGGAGGTCCAATGGCGAAGGCGGGGAAAGGGGGGGAGGGTTGAAGCAACTTCCCTTTTCTTATCCTGTGTACTCGTAATCCCCCGTTGTTTTACTAAGACACCGTCGCAAAACAGAAGTCGTGTATTTGGCTCTTTCAACATTTAAAATGCTCCAGATTGGAGGATTTAATGACCTTTTTAAACATTTTCCCAGCGGAGCATACCGGTACCTTCGGACCACCCCCCAGGTCTTGGTGGGGACCTCAAGCCATGGCATATCAAACCCACCTTGTCATAATCCTTGGTACTCCTCTGGAGGCCTCTAGAGTTAAGCAACTGTTGTCAATAAAAAAACTTCCAACACGTTGACATGCTCATGGCTTCGTGCAGCTCTCATGAACTTTTTAAATAGAGAGACATCCTCAACCCCATTTTGGTAGGCCAAGATCTATCCATCCCTTGAAATCTTCCTGATAGACTGTGGTTCATGAGCATGTGTGTGCAGAATTATTGTGTGCAAAAATGGGAATTACGGTATGAGGGCACATTCTTTCTTGTTAAATGTGTCAAGTTTAATTGGATCTTCCACCTGCTTTTATAGTTGTGCAGGCATGTACTTTTACAAAACTAGCATCAGTCCAATCAGCAGAAATGCATGTAGGGGGGTTGAGTTCCTTTTCCACATATACACATGTATGTATATATGTACATGTATGTTCTCTTTAATATATACAAACTGGCCTTCAAGCATATACATGTACAAATAGGTTTTTTCAAATTAAAAGCCAGTTCCAAATTATGCTGAATTCTCCATTTTCAACACCCCTCCAGGGAACCTGCGAATTGCTCGGTATTTCTTACGTGTATTTTAATCAGTCTGGATCCCTGTTTGACTGTGATTCAATTTCTGTGTTGTTTTACAGTGAAACGTGAAATATTTCTTGCTTTGGATGTTATTGCTTTGACATTGGATAATTTTTCAATAAAAAAACAAACAGTTTAGGCGAGATTCAGCTCGGGATTCTACACGGGATCCAGGGAAAGACTTCGGCCGAGATGTAGCTAAAGAGTCGTCTCGAGTTTCGCCCCGAGAACCCAGCAGACGAAGCTCAGGGAGTTCTTACGCCACAGCAACGCGCATTGTCAGCCGCAGCGTGCCCAAGGGATGCCATGGCCAGGACGTCTGATCCCTCTCCCCCATCACAGTGAATGGCACTGTCCCACCGACATTAGTTTGTATGTGAACCGGAGCCTTCCATTTTCTTTTAACAGGGCACCTGCCTGACTGCGCATGGGAATGGTCTCAGGCATTTCTCCATTAATATTTTTTGTTCCATTCCTTTCAGATTAATTTTGCCAGCCTGTCTCTCCCTTGATCTAATAACATCTGCCCAGTATATTCCGCATGCTCTACACTCTCCTTGTCCGGTACACTGTCCTCGTTCCCCCACCAACCAATCAAATGCTGGCTCTTTCCACTCCAGTCAAGCACAGTTAACCAATGGTGGTATTAAAACTGCCCGTCCCTTCTGTCACCTGATCCCCTTTTCCCAAGACCTTCAATTTACAAGGCTTTACTATCCCCGGACAGTTTTTTTTTCCTTTTTTATGTACGTATTCTACCTCACAAAAGAATAAATTTGCAATTGCAATGTACGTGTGGTGACCAGATCCCTACTAGTCTCAACTTTGACTGGTTTGTTGCTTCATCTCCTGTGTCCCTTTAGAACAACTGCACTGAAGGAAAAAGAAACTTGTTCTTCAGGAATGCCAAATGAGCAATATTTTGTTGTTGGAAACGGCGATTTTTTTTTTCTCCCAGAGGAAAAAATTACCAAAAGGAGTGCATTCTTTTTGGTCCCTCGTAAACCCTTTCCAAAGTCTACAGGTATGTGTATTTGCAGATGAGGAACTTTGAGTGTACACATGTTCTGAAAAGCTTCTAATTGAACGGGAGTATGATTTGTTTTTTAACATTTTCCATTTAACAGGTGTTCCTGCCATGACACCCATTTTGTTTTGTATTTTGTTCCAATGTAACAACGTGTACTCCTCTCTCTAGCCAGCATGCTACCTACAATCTTGATATCTTCCCATTTATTTTACTATTTTTCAGTCTGATAATAAAACCCCATTTCCAATCCATGTTGCATATTTTTTTTTTCCAAAAGAGATCTGTGAACCAACAATGGTGACTCTTCTAATTTATGAAATCAAAATGTTGTGTACATTTTCTTCAAGCGTGTCTTTGTTTTCAACGGCAACGTGACATGCAACTATTATTTTGTTTCTTTTCAATCTCTGTGCATGATTGTAGATCACATTAATAACTTTGTAACAATAGAAATGTGTATGTACTTGTTTTCATTTGTTTCATATCCGAAGTGATTTTGTTGCATACATTTTATCAGTTTTTCTACGTGATTGTTCTCTTCTTTATTTGGAACATGTTTGAGTTTTCACACACACAGGTAGCTTTAAAAATGTCCCATTACAATACCCTTAAAAATTTGTACAAATTACAGTTCATATCAAGCTGAAACTAATTTTCGGAAACGGAAAGCGACCTGAGTGAAAAAATAGCCAGTTGTCATTACCGTCGTCTTTTGTACACTTGTACAATTGACTGGATGATGACACATACGTGTAAAAATGTAATCTTTAAACAAAGCTAACAATTTGTTGACTATGACAATAAACCATATTCAACCTATTAAATATGGGGTTAAAGTTTGACATTAGAATGTGACATTTATATCAGGTTGAAGGCTTTTAGGGAATAGTGAGTGGTCTTCTCCAATTTTGGCCGGTTTCACCGACTTAGAACTTGAGAGGTTCCTTGTAGTTACTTCTGTTTTCATTGTCTCTTGCACTTTTCCTCATTCAGTCTGGGCAAATCAGAGCCTATGCCCAAGGTGTCAATATGATCAGGAGATTCTTTTCTCTGTAGCTTCTTGAGCTTGTCTTGTTTTTCTCAACCTCGGAAAAGTTTTAAGTCGTGTAGATCTGTAGGCTGCCAAGTCTCTTCCAAAACATTCTGTTCCTTCATTTGTATGGACTCCATGTACAAAAATCCAAGATGCTGTACGGTAGTTTCATTTCTGCAGTGCAGCCAATGCTCAGACTGTTTGTTCTTGTCAGGCAATAAAAATGCAAGTGGTTTTTGCACATTCTGATGAAAATGTCTTGTGTGCACACTGCCAAGTTTATGTGCAAACCTCTGCACCCACAGAAAAAAATTGTCATGTTCTGTTTCTGCATGGAGTCCACAGCCAGTCCCTTTGCAAAGTAGACTTAGATTGCGTCATGAAATGTCCACTAAAAGAAAGAATGCAGAAGTTGAACTGCTTTGTTTTCCCTGAAGGTTGCTTCTGTGTTTTCCAAATTGACGGACACAAAGCAAAAACTACCAAGCCAACAGCACAGCAGGTGCGTGAATGACCGGTAAAGTTAAATCCTCTGAACTTTGTCAAATGCTATATTTTATGGTAAAGGGAAAGGGAGCAGCTTTTGGCTTTGGAAATAAGGGCCTCGTAATTTTTATCATCACCGCATCAAGTAGGCTGCAGGAAATATTGACCAGATTCATTGTCATCCATGTTATTGTAAACTGTTGACTTTTATCACAGTTTTGACATTGCACATGATAAAAATTTTATAAAGCTATTAAATCTTCTAGCTGGCAATTTTTATAAATTGACATGATCATACAAGTATTTGTATGGTGCAGGCAAATAGAATCAAGATCTGAGTCTGAACTTTAAGTAATGAAAATTTTGTCTAGAATTCAGCTAATCAACATTTTATAAATTCATGTAGCTAATGTCTGCAACAAAAGGTCACTCATTAAAACACGTCACAGATAAGTTATACTTAAAATATTAAGATACATGCTGCAACTTTACTTTGTTCCACTTCAAAACCCTCAAACACAAGTTATTTACATATTACGTCATACCCACAGCTTGGGAGATTTACATTACTAACAGGTGTTAGGTAAATCAGATGTGGTTTTGTTTGAATGTTGCCTGTTATTTGTGCATTGTACTTTGTTACAATTGTCTGCCAATTTTTTTTCTGGTGTAAGTACATGTACAGTGTGTAAAACTTTCTGTCTACTTTGCAGGTGATGTCAGAGTGGTAATTTCAATAACCACCACCCCATCACAAGTCAGGCCACAGGTGTTCATGTAACACCGTGGGGGCAATAACAAGAGATTGCCTTTGCCACGGAACATTAGAAGAACTTGTGACCCGACTTTGAGCCTGGATGACTTGTGATGGGTTTGATGGTAGCTCTAGAGCTTACTCTCAAATGGTCAACTTTGGAACGTGCTTCTGTTTTTAAACTGTGCTTGTGTTCGTTTGTGTCTGTTTTCTTGTTAAAGACACGCAAAGCGCGTATGGGTACCAGTGCCTGCAATTCAGAGCATACAGGTATGCACAAGTTTGCAAGATTCCTACCAGTCACTTGAATCATTCCCCCCCCCCCAACATTCAGTTAACCACTCCCATTGAATTTGACCAAATTGAATCCTGATTATCAAGTCACAAATAGTCATTACCGCGTCATGATCATGATACTAAGCCACACCTATCAATTCCTGCCACACCCATCATACCAACCCTGCATATTTCCATAACACATAGCTCATGCTCGCCTCCATGCCACACACACACACTCTACATTTAGAAATCAGGCTTCTCCCAGTCTGAGACCAACCATCATTTCTCACCGCATCATTAAAACAGCCAAGTCCCATCATGGCCATGTTCGAAAGATCAAGCCACACCCTTTTCAGCCATGCCAATAAACTCTTCACAATATAACATGGTTAATACATGTATGATTTATACATAAATACCATTCGCCAAATAATTCCCTTCTACCTATCAACCCTCAGTCATCTTACAATGTAACGAGATAAAGTGACAGTTCACACATACATGTACATGTAAGCAACAAATGTTTGTATAGAAGAAAGATAATTGTTGTATTATAAAAAAAGAACAAAATAAAACTAACTGCATGCATGAAATATGGCCTTAACAGTCCCAAATCCTGCGATTTCACAATGATTTTTCATACCGGTAATTCTGTAAATTAGGGGTCCAATTTTTTTCGTGTCCCTGTCACATCTGACATATGATTTTGTAAGTTCACAACACATTCTGTAATTTCCAAGAGTGATGACTTAATGCAAATTACCTGCCAAGTAACTAGAAATAGTTTGAAATCAATTTCGGTGATGTATTCACGTCAAATTACACAGTTCAGGTGTAACAGGGGACACAAACATGTCACACTTTTGGACCCCAAATTTCTGGAATGACCCATACACCCTAGGGGTTCAGGATTACAGTGACAATATTCATACATGTATTAGGATCCTCTCCCTGAATGCATATCGAACCTATCATAATGTCCCCACTTGTTCCATCCCCGCGATCATAATAATTTACAAGAACCACTAAATGCCAGACAGACTAATGTGATTGTACAATATCAAAACATTACTGACCACACCCATTGATTTGCTGAACACACCCATAGCTGAAAACACTTATAGTTGATGAGTTCCGCAGTGATAAAACTGCCAGGGACCGATTAAACCACACTCATTTTCAACTACTTCACCGAACACATTACATCAAGTCTGCCTCTCATTTGGAAGTCATCTGAGAATTTCAGATCAATCGACCTCCTCACATTCATTACGCTGTATTCATGAGCACTTGAAGTTTTGAACACGCATGCAAACTGTAGATGGAATGTCTCGCAAACCGATGGTACATGTGCACATACAATGTGCATGCTCACTGTTGAAATGTACACGTATGCCGTCACTATCCACAGCTGTGTTAAATCGTTAATCATTCAACCAACTGTAAACAGGAGAGAGAAAAAAAAGATAGGAACTCATAAACTACAGCCATTTCCCAGCTGTGCCCGCCGAATGAAACGCTTCTGTAGATAACCTACGTGTACTGTACAGCCCATTTCATTCATATATTCCTGCAGGAATCCAGCATAAACTAGCAGTGAATTTGTCTCCACATTATTGCATTTGAAATATTGCATGTATCATTTAAAAGCAGAATCTATCCTTTATGGTGAAATGGAAATACTAAGTATGAAATGTTTTTCTTCTTCAAAACTTAACATACTAATTATTTGTGCGCTTGGTAGACGACATACTAATATGCACCTTGGAAATAACACAGTTTTTTAATTCATTGGTACAATATACTTGCTCTGATGTTAATATATTTGTATATAAGTTATCTTTTCCAAGATAAGTATTGATTTTTTTCCTCATTATTAAATTGATCTGTAGCTGAAGAAATACCCTGGCCAATTTTTCAAATTAATGTTATGGTATCTCACATTTTCTGAAACCCACTGAAGCTGAGACATGAAGTCTTACAAGTGGAAGGTGGTTCCTTTAGTACATGTTTCTCATTCATCGCAATCTATACAGCGGCCCAGTTTTACAGAGCCACTCAACTGAAAATCTTGCTCAGTGAATATTAGCCGAGTACCAGTCACAGTAATATAAATTGTATGACATTGTGGCTGGTGACCATTGCCTGTTTTTGCTTTGGCAAGTATTTCCTGTGTCTAGCAGCTGTGAAATAAGCCTTTTGAATATAATCTTGTACACTGAGTTCTTTAAATTAACATAAACATATATTTAATTTGAATTCTCCATACTAAAGACACTCTTGCTTTACCTTGTAATTTTAGGCAAGCTTCTGCTTAGTTACATAAGAGACACCTTGCAACAATACACTGTTCTCAATGGATAAGAAAGGCACAAAGGAACCAGTCCCTTCCAGAGATGGTGGTCGCTATACAAAAGCTTGTCCTGCATCTTAAGGTGCACGTATAGCAATAGTGTCTTTAGTCTCGGGAAATCAAATTAAAATTATCTTCACATGAAGTGAAAGAAATCAGTGTACCAGATTTTATTCAAATTTAACTCACAAAAGGCTTATTGGCTCCAGGTGTTAGATTTGGGATGGTCACATGCAGACAAAACTAGAGTTCAACTGAATCTACGTGTAAGTGGAAATTTGAATTCAAAACAGTGAGGACGGAACCATTTTTCATTGGTGTAAGCACAAAGGTCTCAATTCATGTTTGGAAATTTTATGAAATTATCAGAAACAATGGAACCAAATTGTAAGGGGCTTATTTTTGGGTTTCTTCTCCCTCTTCACTCAGACTGCAATGATAAATTTGTTTACTTTTCCCCCCCACCCAGTGCTGAAGATTTAACAGTGCCTTCGAAATCACCAGAATCACACTCACGCTGGAGGTGGCTGTGAAAATGGACAGATTGGTGACACTCCCTCAACAGATGACCTGCTATACCCTCTCTGGTGTGGCCTCGCCCCCTCACCCTTGCCTTCCATGTACAGCCCCACCCTATGGCTATGGCCAGGGGCAAGTATTCAAGGACCTGCGTAAGCACAGAAACATATTGCTTATCAGAAGCTGG
This sequence comes from Acanthaster planci, assembly GCF_054643075.1. Classification (NCBI taxonomy): domain Eukaryota; kingdom Metazoa; phylum Echinodermata; class Asteroidea; order Valvatida; family Acanthasteridae; genus Acanthaster; species Acanthaster planci. The sequence goes on along the minus strand of NC_141780.1, from coordinate 18,054,489 downwards.
TTACCAGCCAAAAATGTTACACAATGTGTATTGGTCATAACTGGCTCTCAGTTGACCTTTGCTAAGATGTAAATGTGCTAAGCAATCTGTTCCTGTTTTCAGCTCCTTGACTTTGAGCCTTTATCAAGGGAGTAGAAAAATCATTGTAATTGAAAGTTACCGGTAACTCTCTGAATTAGAATGGTAAATTTTGTGAAGAGAATTGACTTTTGTGCTCGCTTTTCACAAGACATGAAAATGATTTTCCACAAGGCGTGAAATATGCTTCCTGACTTGTGGAAAAATCTGTGAAAAACAAGCGGTAAAAGTCTTCTCACATTTTGCGAAATGAAAATGAATTTCCTGGGAAAAGAAAATGTGTGAAGAGAATTTCCCATTCCCAGGTTAACTTTCAACTGCAATATACCATACTGTACTATGTTGATATCCCCCGTTCCACCTGTATGTTTCAGAGATGTACGGAATTTGTGCATAGATTTCTAACTTCTTAAAATTATAATATTTAACCCATTTTTCTAACATCGTAGTCAGGTTTGTTACTCTTTGTATGGTGCTTTTAGTACTTACGTATAATCAGTCACAATTTATAGACAGAGAATTGTACCATACTCATTTACTTTCACTGCGTCCTTAACTACTTCACTTGGTGGAAAGCTTTCCAGTAAGACTGAGATGAACCTTTGGAATGTTTTCCATAGCTTCATGGATGATAATGACCAGTGCCTTTTTTACTGAGATCCTGAAAACATTTGACTGAATGCATTTTGCAAGGGAACATTTAAACATTCATGTGATAAGTGGAAGGTAGCATCCATGAACAACTATGTTTGTTTCAATAACTAATCCCTTTACATCCACTGGTCACCAGCATGTCAAATTACATGTACATGTTACTCACTCAGCATTAGGATGTGTACAACGTGCCTGACCGGACATACAGTACGCCTCAAATTCACAAACACCTGCAATGTACATTCAAGTGTGTTGCCACGGTACTGGCAGTGATTCAGCTTCCAAACTTGCACATTTCATTATTATTATGGGGGGGGTAGGATCTTGATGACACGAGTGATGGCTTGGCACCATTCTGTGGAGTAGTTAAGGACATAAATTCTTGCATGAAATTAGTACACGGGTTTATTCTTAATTGGTTTTTACCTCACTTCCCTTCCTATCAACCAAGTTGCCTTATAAACATAGTCGAGTTGTGAAACTTTAATATATTTTGTGGTTATTTTAGATTTCTGTAAACCTATGAGCTATTTTGCCACGGTTTACCTTTTGAAGGGTTGACTTGAATACAATCAGATCAAAGTTTCCACTTCAAGCAGTGCTGTGTTGGAAAGGTTTGCTTCCAGTAACTCTCCTCCAACATAGAGTTGTGCAAGATGACCTAACCCTGTCCACAATCTCATGGTTTTTCAAAGTACCAGTACTGCAAGTTGTCAGAACGCACGGGTACGCTAAGACAGTTGCCTCTCTGATAGCCATCACAAGATGGCGATGTTGGCATTGATTACCATGCCTACAGTTCATTGACCCCACACATATCACACTAATGTTCATCCTTATTTATCCACTGGTCACCTACATGTACAGTCGAACCTCGTCAGTAAGAAGCTCTTCGGACTTGGCAAATTACCTTGTTATAACAGGAGCCTGGTATTATCAGGAATGAAAACAATGAAAAACAAAACACTGGGCCCTGAAGATTTCCTTGCTGTAAGCAGAATCTTGTATGAGGTTCAACTGTAACATGTATAAATGCACTGACTGGCAAAGAGTAGGCAGCAATACTTGATATTACATGTAAAAGAACTTGCTGCTATCTTCTCACATGATGATTGTGCACTGGCCAGTGAGTTTCCATGGGCGTCACCAGGGTTTTTTTTTCCAGGGGAGGGTGCAATTTTTCTCAGCAGTAACCTGACAAGCCATTAATGGGGAAGGGCATCAATTCCAAGAAATTTTTTCAGTAAAGCATTGATTTTTATCCCATCTCCATTTTGTTTCTTTCACTTTTTCTCTTTTTTTTTCTTTTCCCCCTAGTTTTCCGTTTTTTTCCCTAGGTGCGCCTTGCCTCCCCCCCTCCACCAGAGCCAGGTTACTCTTGTAAAGGTCACTGGATATAGACAAAAAATGAACATTAGCGAATGCACAAACATTAACAGGCTGACTTTCTGTAGACATTGGTTATCAATATCAACACCTGCCTCTTGATAGGTTGATATCAGGAAGGACCCACAGTGGGACATACTTTCATTTCAGCATCATAGAAACTCAAAATGCTGTAAATTGTCTTTTGCCATTGTTGCTGCGATTTTGTAAACAATATACATACAGTTCTGATTCCTTAGTAATCATGTATCACCTCACCTCACCTCAAGCATTAAAGAATACTGGGTATATTCTCCTTGAATTAAACAGCAATATCGATCAGCACTGATATAGTCTTTTCTGCTAATTGTAGTTCTGTGTGAAAGTTGCCTCCTTGCAGACTTTGACAGACATGTAAAATGGCACAGTGCAAGCAGTGCACCAGAGTTTCCAGCAACTTGACAATTGCAGTGAAATTGAAATCGAACACAGAATGAGAGACCAGTTGTAAAAGTCATTGTTTTATTTTTGTGTGGATGAGTTCTCAAATTACAAATATGTATGGCTGTGTGCTGGATGCTACCAGATTTGCACAAAATTCAAGATGGCAAAATTCTCAGAGGGAAAAAGAGACCAATACATGTATGGGCACAACTGGCGACTGACACGGGGGACTCTTTTACTTAAAAGTATTTTTGTTCTGGTCATTCTCCCTTTTCAGTGATGAGCCATTCTTAAATTTGGTCAGGGTTATGCATCCCAGTCATGCACCGACACATTGTAATATTTGTCACTTTTGGTTGCTGCTTTTCTGACAACTCCATTTTGCGGTTGTGCAGGTTTTGTTGTGATTTTGTGCTGGTAGCTTTTTGTTTTGGTATGCTCAGAGTAATTTATATTTAAATTTATTTATTTATTTACAGGCATATTAAGCTGTATTACACTAATCTTTATTTTAATATGTACATGCGTGTATTAAACTTTATTTAAGGGTAATTTGTTAAGTCTGATTTGACAGGCACCTGTTTACTGCAGGCTTTGTTTTCCATCAAGTTGGCTTTTTTTGATCCCCCCAAAACTTACCTTCTCCATTTGAATGTTAACCTTCATTTACACTGTCTAAATGAAGTTTACAACTTAAATTCAAATTGAAAAAAGGAATTTTTTTTGGTGTTCACTTCCTTTCTCATTTTGAATGAAACCTGTCACATTTTGGATATTGTGCAGGAGCAATTAGATTGCAGTCATTCACGAGAACCGTATGTGTGGTACAAACCATGTGTACGCCCTTGTTGAATGTGCATCAGACACATGTAGGGTGAAATATGCGTGATTTAAAAATGATGCATTTTTAAAAAATAGCATTAATTTTCCGGTGCACTAACCAGTTCTTGCTTGACTAGTCTCAGTTCAAGACGTTGCTGTCAGTATGAATTGCTGCTTAAATGTTTGACCGAAATGGCGATCATTATACGAAAGTCTAGACAGCTTCTACATTTCCTCGGGCAGGCACGATGTGGAGTTCAGATTTTGAAATTACGAATCCTGATAAGTTATTTCTTTGCACTTGAACATATGATGAACAGCTTACAGGTAAATACAAGATAATGCATTATTTGAAGGGTTTATTTCCAAAATGAGATACATGTATATGTATATCCATTTGAAAAACATGCAATTTTTCCATAATTATGTAAGATTTCAGAGCTTTTGCAGTGTACCAAATGCCCCTAACATACCTAAACTTCTTTTTCTCTATTTTGAGTCATTAAAGCTGTGTTGAGCAGTCTAACAGATGTTGGAACTGACTGCAGGCATCAGAGGGAGGGTAGGATTCTGAAAGATACCTACATGTAAATGGCACTTATCGCATTTTGGAAATAAATACTTCATTTCATCCACTTGGTTGACCTGAGGCTTCTTTGAAGTCGTCAGTAACAACATGCAAACTGTGTCTACTGGATGGAAATCACATGTAGAGATTTGTGTGATTTCTTTGTATTTGAGTTTTAACAATCTATGGCACCTGGAACTGAATTTTGATCCTCTCTCCATAGCCTTACGTCCCAACTATGGCTTTGGTCCCAACTATAGTTGGGGCTGAGGCCATAGTTGGGGCGTAACAGCCTCAATCACACAGGTCAAGCTGTGGACTGGGATTGTTCAACCAGGAAAGGGAAATCAGTTTTCCAATGTGCAGTTGATGAATTATTAGAGATTTTAAAGACTTATTCATGAATTCCAGCTACGCTCCAACCACCTTGCAGATTGCATCGTTTTAGGATGTACAAATGAAAATTTATTTGTAAGTAAATACTGTTTACCATGCAGTGAGTTGCTTTACATAGCCCCGCTTGAAATTCTTGGTCAGAAAATGCAGATTTCTGAATAAAAATTGGTTTTCAAAACATCAACCAACCAAATTCTTAGTACGCGTGTGACTGGTTGTTTTAACAGAATTCTGAAGAATCCAAGAGAGGTTAATAATGAACAAAAATGTGCTTTTGAATAGCCCATGATTTATAAATACAGACTTACTGTGAAAATACATGAAATCCACAAGTAAATATTTTACTGCTGAATTGGCACCAATGTACTTCTGATAATAGGTCTTGCATGCCATTGGATATTAATAGAATGGTAGGAAAGGTCATTAGGCTGTGTCATCTTGTGATGTCACGCACAACTTGCTGTGCACAGTACAAGTCTGCAACACGGAGTGACCTGCACAGTAAGGCACTGATTTTTACGTGTTTCTGTCAGTGTTGCAGGTGACTGTCACAAGTTTTCTTGTGTACATGTACCCAATCAGAAGTAACAAGATGAACAGTAACAATGAAAGGACTTGCCATTACACTGGGCCCTTTGCCACAGACCTGTGATGGACTTGACGACAAGGACTAACATGTTTATTCTATCACGCCTGATTGCCCTGGAAAAAGGATGGATCACTAAACATGCATTATACATAAGCAGATTCAGCCACATACAGGAAATTTGCAATAGAATTTGCAATTCCTTAATAGAAACGGCTGATCTGATGATGGCCCAGGATACAGAGACCTCTTTAAAATAATCACAAAACCACCAAAGGATTAGCGTGACCCCCCCCAATAAGACTGTAAAGTGTAATGATGATACTACGCTTTGTTTACCAGTGTGCTTTCCCATGGTACTAAAGGAAAGTGAGCATGTATAGGTGTAACGTTGTCAGTACAAAGTCCTATTCAAGTCACAGCTATTCAACTGGACTGCAACAAAAGCATTCCTGTGTTCACCCCACTTCTTGTAAATGGTCTTAAGTCTGGTCCTGAGATGGATTCTACATGTACATGGATTCTGCATCTGCTCACACAACAGTGTTAGGGTTGATAAATTTAACAATTACATGTAGCTTTTCCAGACGATAACTTAAAAATGATAAAATATATATCAACTAGTATTTCCCTTTTGACAAATATTGTACAAATTTGGTGTCTAATATTACCTAGTCAAAATACTCTTCCTAGAGTAAAAGTCAAGAAATTCCATATCAATGTGCTAAAACAAAAACCAGAGTCTTAAACAATTATCTCTTAGGTTCTCTGTTACAGTTCTCCCAGGTTCTCTGTTACAGTTCTCCCAGGCTGTCAGGTTCTCTGTTACAGTTCTCCCAGGCTGTCAGGTTCTCTGTTACAGTTCTCCCAGGCTGTCAGGTTCTCTGGTACAGTTCTCTGAGGTTCTCTGTTACAGTTCTCTCAGGTTCTCTGTTACAGTTCTTTCAGGTTCTCTGTTACAGTTCTTTCAGGTTCTCTGTTACAGTTCTTTCAGGTTCTCTGGTACAGTTCTCTCAGGTTCTCTGGTACAGTTCTCTCAGGTTCTCTGGTACAGTTCTCCCAGGCTGTCAGGTTCTCTTTTACAGTTCTCCCAGGCTGTCAGGTTCTCTGGTACAGTTCTCTGAGGTTCTCTGTTACAGTTCTCTGAGGTTCTCTGTTACAGTTCTCTCAGGTTCTCTTTTACAGTTCTCCCAGGCTGTCAGGTTCTCTTTTACAGTTCTCCCAGGCTGTCAGGTTCTCTTTTACAGTTCTCCCAGGCTGTCAGGTTCTCTGGTACAGTTCTCTCAGGTTCTCTGTTACAGTTCTCTCAGGTTCTCTGTGCAATAAACTTAACTACATTCAACATAGTCATTCTACAAATTAACCCTTCACCACGCACCATCAACCAATATAATAATTTTTAAAAAGTCTTGAAATGATTAACCAGCAAAACCTGAGGAATGTAACGTAAGAAACACACACCTCTTTCTCAAAATGAAAGCAAGAAGACTTTCAGTGCTTATTCCAATACATGTATTTCACTCTGACTGCATGTACTGTACCCTCCACCCACCAATAAAACTACACATTACCAATCAAAAACTGACATTAACACAGACTGAACATCCGTAATTTTTAAATTGATAACAGACTATTTAAAAAAATAAAAACATTTCAATGCTGCTGGGATGTTCTTTCTAAGTTTGTTGGAAAATAAAACTTGTTAATCCTCTGCATGGACTTTTCTTCTGTGACACATGACCTTTGTGTAGGGGGGTCGTGCAGATGGTACGGTACATGTCAGTGGCCATTGTTTATTTTTGTTGACAGCATACGTACAAATCCAATACATGTGTTATGTATTCCATACATGTACCATACGCTTGGGCAACGATCTGATGATGTGTGCATAGTTGCATATACTTGCTAGAAATCAATTTACGCGTACACTAACCGCATACATGTACTCTGAGGATTCTGCTCTTCACACTGAGACATTCTTTGAAGTCGGTCCGACAAAAAAAAAAAAACCCAATGCATTCAAGCAACCTTGACCCTTGGATACTCCACCCAAGCTATTCTTCGTCGAGAAGACAGCATGCAGGCTGCATATGAAAAAGGTATTTACGCACTGCAGCTGTGACATTTTATCATGGTGTGCTAATGGCAAAAACTGAGGCCACAGCCAGAAAAAAAAACACATTTGGATGTGGTGGGATCCTTTTAATCCTACATGTATACTGTGGGTCATACCTCGGGTACAGCAAGCGATCCAGTCATTCACGATCAATGGCCTTCTGTAATGAATGACCTTTAATAAAGCTTTAAGCTGTAACCATGTCAATGCAACGTATAATACATTGTGACTTCAGAGCCAAATTCTGACAAGATGGAGGAGCTTTTTTCCATATAATATTTTGGCTAGAGTTTCAGTTTTGCCTTTTTTCCTCCATGCACGGATGTCGCATTAAAAAAACCTGGACTAGCCTTGTCTTGGTACTAACTGAAGCCATCAGCAGCCATTTTACCGTGCCGAATACAAAGGCAGTAATTGGCAGGATCGCCATGATAATTACTAGCGTCACAAACGAATTTGGTTCAAAATGTCAAGAAAGCTTGTACTGTATTACTTTTGCATTGGGCACTGTACGATAAGATGGACGCTGGTGGTTCAATGACCTCTGGTAACGGATTGTGGGTCCAGATTTTTCTTTATGGAGTCCATGCCTCCGTGGCTTACAGCCACTACCATGACAGTACAACAATGCCTGATGCAGATGAAGCCCAAGGATGAGAGATTTGTGCACATTTGCACTGTGTTTGCACAGTAGCCATGAGGAAGAAGTCTCGCTGTCCCCAGTTCAGTAATGTGGAGAGTGCACCAGAGGTAAATGCATCTGGATCCCTGTGGAACAATAGCATGTGCCTCCAAGATGGCTGCCATCATGTCATCCAAAGGATTTCCACCGTGCACGCAGTTTAAGAACCACATGGCAGTACAGTACAGTACAGTAAAGGGCATTTTGTCATTGGCAGCAAATACTCCCTGTTCACTGCCTGCGATACAAGCCTCAATGGCTCACTGTTGTGACCTGTTTTTTGATTCAACATATTTTGTTGTTTAAATATTTTTGTTGTTGCTGCACTAACAGTCTCAAACACGCATCCTGATGATTGATCACCAGTGAACGTAATACTGGAATTACATGAGTATCATAAGTTCACATAAATTCCCTTTTCCCGATACTTGTTGGAAAGGCTAAGTCATTTTGCCGCTTCCTTAGTATGATGGCTCCTAAATGCTAATCATCTTCCCTGACCTCAGAGTGTTACTGGCCTCTTTTTCTTCCGCCTTGGCCTTAAGGTTCTCTGCGTGCTCCTTGGTCATCTCTTGCCGGCGCACGTGGCTGTAGAGTGCCGAGCCGCCCAGCACCATGGCATTGCTCAGCCACCACAGGGCGGTCTTCACCTCCTGAAAGTAGGCCACGGCCAGTATGGTCTGGGCGCAGGCCTTGGCCGTGCCACTGATATTGTGCGTGAGGGGGCTGGTCACTTTGATCTGGAGGCCCGTGATGTAGCCGATCATGAACCCAAAGAGGCCACTGACGGACAAGATCGCCCAGAAGTGGGGGCTGGACAGGTGGGGGAAATCCCACACCTTGCCTACCTCTCCGGACAGGTAGACCAGGGGCAGGAACAGCAGCACGGCATTGATGTTGTTGTAGAACATGAGGCGCCAGATGTTGTTCTCGACACAGGGCAGGGTCTTCTTGGTGAAGATGGCATTGAGGCTGACGCACAGGCTGGCCAAGATGCCATAGATCACCCCAATGTAGGACAACACACCTGAAACAGGGCACCAAACATAGGTCCAATCTGACTTCAAGAGGATTTTACACGGGTAGGGGATAACAGACACATAAACAGAATTTCAGAAAAAAAAAAGTACCCCAGGGACGTCAGTCAGGGTTTTGTTCAGAACAGAAAAACATGACCAGAGAAACCTTAACATACTTTCTCAAAATCTCAAATTAGCTCAGTACTTCACGTGATAAAACCTGAAATCAGGCTTTTGCCTTAAAGATGGCATCCCTGGGACCCTTCACAGAACAAGGAAAGAACAGGAGCTGACTTCTAACAAAATGTCCAAATGCCTTGCAGTATAAGCTTCAAGCTCGAGCATCTGTAACTGATGAAGACCGGGTCCAGACTCTACATGTAAACCTGAGACTTACAAGCAGCCTAGACCTACAGACAAGTCCAATACCTGAGCTATCCTCCTGGTTGACTCCTAAAAGAAAGCCCATGATGATGATACAGCAGCATAGGATGGCCCTCAGAGAGGTAGTCTGCTTCAGAAATGCGTAGGACAATATCTAAACCAACAAATGGAGAGAGACAAACAATGGATACATGGACTACATGGAACCAATAATGTGTTGGATAGAAAACTGCCACGTGATGGACTACAGTTGAATGAAACATTTGGCCAATGTACTTTTTTTGTAAATATTGCTTAAATTGAGCAAATCATCGCACATCACATCTACATGCATACACCTTCATTCTGTAAAACCCATGCCTACATTGTAACATTGGTACATGTACTTTGACCATGTTGAAAATCAGTTTAACTTATTTTTATATATTTATATACAGGGGAGTGGAAACCAAAAAAATAGCTGAAATCGTGAGCGCGAAGCACGAATATATTATGTATTTGTTGATTATCTTTGGTTTCAGCACTCTCCTACTGTTCTTCTCTCAGGATACAGTTTTGAACTGCAGGGAGATGAAGAAGAAACTTGTGTTTCCAAAGCAGGACAAAAAGGCATGAACTTCTGATTTTCTTACTGCAGCTTGAATCCTCTGGAGTACCCTGCTCCAGACATCACACTGCTCTAAGGCCATCTTACTGTTTTCAATTTGATAGTACATGTACATCCAATGAGACAGGTTAAAAGGATCTAAGCAACTGATGTCTGCTAAGTGTTTAAATACGGAAGACTCTCTGTGGACAAATCCAGGATGGCATATTTACACGTAGAACCAGCCTCAAGTATCTTACCACATTGAATACTGTGGTGAGGGAGCGGCCAATGTTGTAGAACGCCACGCCAACATGTTTCAGACAGAGGTTGTTCATTGTGATCATTCCAACAAAGACGACAGACAGTGGCAACACCTGCTTGAGCAACAAGACATACGGTATGAGACAACTGTGAAAAACACGGACTGCCCTTCGACGTCACTCTGTCTACTTGGACCAGTGTATGTAACTGCGTGTTCTACACTTTGCAGGAGTTTGCTTACAAGGTTGCTTACATGAGACTCCAACCCATGACCCTCCTGCTACTTGTAAATTCAGTAGGAATGAGTAAAGGTGTCATAAACGTGGTACATGTGCCAAGCTTGCTGGGTTCAGCTGACGTTGTGTTAAAATTCACAGTTCCCGAACTCTGAAGCACACACTTTGATATTTGTGGAGTTTTGAACTGTCCCATTTTTGGGGTTTTAAACCAATTTTTTTTCTGAGCACCTGAACCTTTCTATCAAGTAATTAGTCACAGTCTACCAAGCCAGTTTTTCAATGTGTTCTCGTTTCTTTTCAATTTCAATGCATGCTGTCTCTGTGCAGACCCCACTATTGTTTTAACCCCATAATTGCTTTCAAAAAACAATGCTCTGCCCTTCACAAAATTGATCTTGCAAATATTCAACACGGAGTCGTAATGTCGTTGTCATGGTTCTGGTGAGTCCTAGCAGTTTTTCACTCTGCTACATGAGTGCACTCATAGCGTCCAAAAATAACTAATATTCACACAAGGGAATCACTGTCTTACTACAGATGTCTGTCCCAGTTTCTTACACTGGGCTGCCAGCAAACAAGAAAACTGTATCCATCCTTACCTCTCTACTGATCTTGTAGTCAAATTTTAATGCTGGAAAACTGATGACAGAGGGCGCTAATGATCCCATAATGCCCAGCACTGTGCACAGCATGATTGTCACACAACACTGGTAGAAAGTCACAAAAAGTGGTGCATCCAGCTGTGAGGGAGATACACATTGGAAACTACAACTGAATCAAATGAGACATAAACAGATCTGGAAACCCAAATTATGGTACAATACATTGTGCAATACATTAATAAGAACTGAATCTACAAAATGTGGGAGCTGAATACTGCTTTCATTTCAAATATTATGTTTTAGTTTGACAGGGTTTTGACATTTTGTTTAAGACTTGTCAAATAAATTTCCAGTGTATTATAATTATCCGTTTGCCATCATAAAAACAAATGTACAAAAAACACATGATGACCGGAACTGAATAAGTGGACTTTATGACTGTTACCCACAGGCATTCAGTCCCAAGAATTGTAAGAAGCAGGGAGATTAAGTTAAAGATTGTACCTTGAGGTCTTGGCTGCTCAACAGGTATTTGTTGATGAATACCAAGGAAATTGAGATAAACCTGAGAATGGAAATCAAATGCAGAAACTGCTTAGTGGCATTACATGTGCTGTCTTGAGCAGAAACTGCTTAGTGGCATTACATGTGCTGTCTTGAGCAGAAACTGCTTAGTGGCATTACATGTGCTGTCTTGAGCAGAAACTGCTTAGTGGCATTAGTGGCTTAGTGGCAATTACTGTCGTGAACAGCACAAACTGATGTGCAAGTCTAATAGTGTAAGTGTCCGTGGCCTAGTAACATTACGTCATTGTTTTTAAGCCAGTAGTTTGCAGAGTTAAGTCACGTGCGGAGTCTCGGCCCGGTGCGCACACAAAATACAGTCTGTATGCAGTTAGCTGGTTTTCTTGACAGAGGCAAGTTGGTCGTAAGTTTTCCACCCATGTTGTGGCGGCTGCTCGACGAGGGAGGCCTGCTGAAGTGAGAGCTACATGTAGGTACCGTTTTACCATGTTTATCAGCCTACCGGTGGGGGAAATTATTTACGCTTGTCAACTGTCAATGAAGAATGCTTTATGTTTGTAAGGATAATCTAAGGCCAAACTCACATCAGATTAACTCCTATAGGCTTGCCCGGTGCGAGCCGAAAGTGTACATAGTACTTGTTTTTATTTTGTAACTGTTAGTGTTTATTCATTGACAATAAATCACGGAATTTGGGGCTGAGAAATAAGATACAGAGGTGGACATTTGCACAGAGAAGGCACCCAGGAATGGGTACCGAGGTCCAGATAGGCGGTGAAACAGAGTCCTAACTCGTATCACACAGGTCCGATTTCCAGTAAGTGTACAATACATATATGTGAGAAACTTAAGTGTGGGTGACGTCCCTGGGTTATACATGTACTTGCGAATGACACCTGTGGATGACACTTGTTGGTTACCTTGTGGGTTAAGTTCTGGTTTACATCTGTGGTTTACCTTGCGGTTTACTTGTGGTTGACATAGCAAGTTTACTATAATTATACCAATTATCAGTGTAAATAAAACTGATTGAAGTGTGATTAAAGCTATAAATAGATTGTTAGTTCCTGCACAGAATTAGACCGTCCATTGACCTTTGTTGCGTCCAAATTGTTGCGTGAATTCCAAGAGATTAACAGTCAGCTACAAATAGGTGGCAAATTGCTCCCAAAATGAAACCATGCTCCTCGGGCCCTACATGTAGATGGCTCTGACGATCTCCGCAGTTCTGACATTTTGCATTCAAGTACTCACAAGTCTGACAGTTCTGACATTTTGCATTCAAGTAATCACAAGTCTGAGATTTTGCCTTCAGGTTGGACATTCTGCATTCAAGTACTTGCAAGTCGGACATTTTATATGTGGTTTTGTTTGCATATAATTAACAAACAGGTGTGGTGGGGTATGTGGCTTTTTTCTTGATGTACAGAAAAAATTTTTATGAGGATTCTTACTGTTGAAGGACTACATTTACATACATGTGTACATGTACATGTACATACTTTTCGACTGAAAATGGTTTTATGTACATGTATGTTAAAAAAACCTTGGCATCTATAAGAAAACACAGAAAAAATTGAAAGGGTTTCATTACCTAGACATCATTTGACACCCTCCGTACACGTACAAAACCCTATGAGACTGGTCAGAAAAGTGTGCTTTCAGTGTAACTGCTTGAATCATACCGGTACTACATGGACATGTATTCATATTTATCACAGGTGTACAACTATAGCCCTATGCAGGTCAATCAACAGATCACCCAGGTAAAATCAACTGGGCCCCAAAAAGCAACCATCTCCTACAACTTCCCTCTCCCAGAAGAGTGCCATATCTACAAAGCAAAAACATGTCCAGAAAAGTTCAATTTTGGGAGGAAAAAAAACCAAGTCGTTTAGTTAGAAAACACTTTGAATTTTTCAGACTAGTCCCATACTATAGCCTAGGTTTATGCACAGGGGTGTCAAACGGCGTTCGTATATGGGACCCGCCCCCACGTACCAGTACCCTCCCACCCACCCGACACATGGCTGGCCATTCCCAATTCCCAACTTTTGAACCCCGGCCCACCATGCCCGGCCGGCCTTATCTCAAGGCCCATCACATACGGTGACGCGTTATCGCAAATATTGCATGGCTGATTTTGTACTTGGTAGGCCTAGGCCTTTTTGGGAAGGAAACAGGAAGGAAAGATATCCTAGATTACTCTGCTGAGTGAAATTTTAAAAATTGCTAAGCCTACATGTGAGTAGTACGAGTACCTACCAATAAGCCGTCACAACGACTGCAATCTGAACAAATTTTTGCACCAAAGACTTTCCACCGCCGTCACCTCCACCACCGGCATCGGGTGCTGTCGCCATTTTGTCGGCGGCTGTTCCCTCACCAACACCGTCGCCGTTTGGCTTCAGTTCCGATGATGAAGATAACGACATTGATTCAGCTGATAAGACACCTTCACTGCCTGCACCAAAACGTGGTCCTGGCCTTGCTCTGCCACGCACACCTTTCACCATTTGCACAAGGGATTAAAAAAAATGGAGTGTGTGCTAGATAACTCAACAAGTCTCCTCGTTGGTCCGGCAATCGACTAAGCCTAGCTAGGCCTGCTGCGCGCATAAGATAGACTTAGCATGTAGAGCTCGAGAAGCGCAGCGCACAGACACAGTCAATTGAGGGCGCTGAACCCATCGCCGAAAGTTGTATCTTTTTGCGCAGGTGATGAGTTCACGGTGCCGACCTGCTTGTGTGCTGATCTCGAGATCAGTGTTAATTGTAGACCTGCATATGTAGGCATAGGCCCCATCATTCATTATTTGCCTTGCAACATATTTTGCATCGATTAAACTTATTCTGGAGTCATAGCTTGTACATGGATTGGTAAGGTACTTAAGTTGTAGTTCAGTGTCTGCTTTACCGATATCAGACAATCTCAGCTACACCTAGGCCCTACATACTGACACAGGTATTCCAATCTCGACGTCACGTCATGGACTGGACTGGACTGGACATGCTGGACGTGTGCATAAGGCGTGAAGTTGAATGAGGTAGTTCTGCTGCTGGCTGGCCAGGATTAATTTTGTTGATTTTTTGGTATGTACAGTACTGCATCAGATTACCACTTAGGCCTAGGGCTTAGGCCTACCTCCAGAACTGTAGGATGGAGTTCGTCGTCTGCCGTGTCGTAGTCGGTGGTGCATGGAGATGGGAACAGGGGTGGTTGGAACGATGAACAGACGATGAACCCGGCATGCCCGGCCACGGTTCTGGGGTAGGCCTAGGCCTAATCATGCTAATTATTGCCACAAGACAATGACTGCACAGTTCATATCGATATCGTTGATGTACGGTACGTGTGATCTAGTACATGTACCTGTAACTGCTAACTGGCCCCTAACATAGCCTAATGCATGTTTTTGGGCCTCAAACGTTAGTGTCTTTGTTATGTCCCAACTACAGCATCTGTCCCAATTATAGTTGGGACAGTTCCAACAATATTTCTGCAGTTGGATTGGCCCAACTGTTGGTGGCCAATCTCTGTAGGAAATTTCTCAAGCTTCTCCAAATTTATGCAGTTCACTCCTGACATGATTCATTCAAAATATGGCACTCAATCTGTATGGGGCAGCACGGATATATCCGGGAGCTTCACAAAAATGGGAGGTACATGTACATGTAGGCCTAGCAGTAGCAACCACACCGCACCATTGAAAACAACTGCAACGAGCATGCGCGCGCGTAGGTACTGATCAAAGAAAAGATTGTGTAACCCGATCCTCGGACTAGCTGGTGCCTGTGTACGCCACCATGGTCGCTGTTTTCATTGGCATGGTAGCTGCCATTTTGCGAGAGTCCTGGATGTCCGCACTGCCCCATACATGTACATGTAAAAAGTTTTTCTGAAAGCACAAGTTGATGATGTAGACAAAATGACTTTGCATCTTTGTGACATGCAAAGACACATGCACACACTGAACTTCTGTCATTCTGTGCTATACAAGTAGTTGGGCCGGTCCGAACTGTAGTTGGGACTGCACTGATGCTGTAGCTGGGACATAACACCTTTGCCACTAGTAGCGTACTCGGCCACTTAGCCTTAGCCTACTAGAGACTCAACATTTTTTTTACATGTACCTCAGCATGCTCAAAATCCACAGTAAGGGAAATAACAGTGCACTCTCAATACCGGTACTCCCGTTCATTAACTAATAACTCTTGTGTTTATGTGGTCCTAGCCAGGTCCAAGTACATGTAACTACATGTTGGACTCTACAGATCACCTCTTTTAACATTTGGACATCGTCAGCAATACTATCAATACAATCGCTGACTAGTCATATATGCAAATGTGGAGAGTCCTAGTCACTCACACCAGGCCTAGCCTACCAGTACAGTGTTGTAATGAAATTTTATTTTGGTCTGCTTTTCCAGTTTTTTTTTTTTTTTTTTAAGTGTAATATGAACTCTTTTAAAATGCCCCCAAACATGCCAACATAAACAACTTTCTTACAAACTTGAAGTCGGGTACATGTACATTTGTCAACTTTGAAGAAATTCTCAAATGATAACGAGGGATTGTTTGAGATTTAAAATGCACAATGTTATTCAACACTTGGCTGAATCGGGGCAAAATTCCGGACTAGTATTCATGACACTGAAAATGTTCACAGAGTTTAACAGCATGTTATGTCAGTGCTGTACTTTTTTAGAATTGTCTAAATTATGCACTGGTAGACATTTCAACCCATGTTTTGCAGTTTCTATTGCAGATTAATTATTATTGAAAGACCAAAATGCCAACTGACCATTATGGATGTTAATGTCCATTCATAAACACCTCTGACAGTGAGCCCCATTCTACAACATACAACTTGATGGTACATGTATATTAACATTTGATAATGCCCACTGAGAAGTGATGATGCCCACTGCGTGAATCACATGCTGGCAAATGGATACAAGATAGTTTAGTCGATTCTGATTGGTCAAGAGTCTGTGAGCACAAATTTGAATAAAATCTGGTACACTGAGTTATCTGATTGCACATGAACTTTACGATTTGAATTCCCCAGACTAAAGACACTGTTGCTATACCTTGTGATTCAGAGCTAGCTTTTGCTTAGTGACCACCGTCTCTGGAATGGACTGGTTCCTTTGTGCCCTTCTTAACCATTGAGAACAGTGTATTGTTGCAAGGTGTTTCTTTTGTAACTAAGGAAAAGCTTGCCCTGAATCACAAGGTATAGCAACTGTGGCTTTAGTATGGAGAATTCCATTTGTTATGTTCAGTGTACCGTATTTTATTCAAATTTAACTCGCAAAAGGTTTATTGGACAATTTGCACAAGAAATATTCCATAAAACAGATGGGAGTGTTTGGGAAAATGAAAGTAAAATTCTCGAACAAAATCGCTGGAAATCCATCATACAATGTATATTGAATTTTGTTACTCTCTGACTAAAAAGTTATTTATGAATGAGAATACATGCACATGCAACTATGTGTTTGGCCAGCCCAGGAGACCGAATGGCGATAATTAGTCGTGTCCATTCTCCTGAGCCGGTCTTAAACGCAAGACCAGCCATGTACAATGTATATACACATGTATTTATTCCCTTATTTACGTGTCTGTGGTAACTTTTAACCTACACCTATGGGACATGTACAAGTACTGTACAGTGTTATGTAAACCCCTACCATGCCTACTCTGTCAAACTGTCAGCCTTACATACACTGTATTTTATTGTCACATTCAGATAAACATTCATCATGAGGTACCCTGGTACAGCGTGACTGTACATACAGAATTCTACGTAGTGTTATGTGGTGTATGTAATGAAAGTGAAGAAAAAAAGTCCAAAGGAAAAGATCTACCCCTTCTTGTTTGTAGGCCTTTCAGCTCTTCATGTAGTTTATTTAATCATAGCCAAATCATTAAAATCATGGAAAATGTCGGATTAAAAATTGATAATAAAACTATGGTAAGATCACCTTCTTGGATTGTTCTGCACATATGCACGATGTTGTATTTGAAAGATTTTGAAGGATCGGGAAGGGTTACGTACTATGTACTTATTTAGCTTATTGTATTTGAAGGATCGGGGAAGGTTACATATTTGTACTTATTTAGCTTATTGTTTTTGAAGGATTTTGAAGGATCAGGGAGGGTTAAATACATGTACTATGTACTTATTTAGCTTATTGTATTTGAAAGATTTTGAAGGATCGGGGAGGGTTACATACTATGTACTTATTTAGCTGTGTAAAGCAGGAACAGTCCACTCCTTCATTTCTTCTCCCTACTTAATTTTTCTTCACCCCAAAGTGCAGTGTATGTAAGTATATGATATGTGTGGGTGTGTGCCATTCACATGTGTGTGCATGCACTCATGGTACACAATGTACAAGTACATACATGTACATTTGTGCAACGGTTTGAGTTGTACTTTGCTGCACTACATAAGCAGGTCCTCCATACAGGCAAATGGATTTGTAACCAAACCACCCGATTTCTTTCAGTGACTCTACCGGTATCTTGTTTGTGTTTGTTTTTGGCCTATATTTGTTGTGAGTCCATCATCCAGATACACAGATAATTTTTTTACAGCTTTGTGTACGTAACCTCAGCCCTGCCTAAAGTTGAGAAGATAGTTAGGACTATCTCTCAGAGATATTGCTGTGGTAACAATCGTATGTATACCCTGGTCACTTGCAGTAAATGTACATGTACACTACTAGCATGTATACTATGTTCATGTACATGTACATTGGTATGTGTGGTGTGCATAATGACATGAAGTGTTGTATAGATAGTTTACACATTTATGTACATGTATCTTGTTCGTTGAACCATAAAGATAGGGTTGGTTAGTACAAAGGTACACTGTCTATGAAGCAATCATCTTGATTGAATGAGTGCAGCTTTTGGTGATGTACCTGTTACATGTGCATGTGTTTGTAAATTGAGCATACATGTACATGTAGACATTGAAGTGGTAATTTTTAACTGAGTTTTTCTTCCACTTTGACCTTGATCCACAAACTTGTGTTCAAAATGATCCTACATGTACATGTAGTGAGTGGTGTGTCTTTAATTGTATCGCATCAAAGACATTTTTTGAAACATACAATGTGCATGTAATGTACACCTGTACATGAGTGTATATGAGATTAAAAAACAAGTGTTTAAGCAAAGTTAGCTTGCAGCTTATTTCGTTAAAGCCACATAATTAAATGAAATTCAGTTAAAAATACCCTTTAAAACTACATGTACATGTAAGTTGTATAACAGTGGTAGACCTACTAGAAATATGTACATGTACACTTTTTTTTTACATGTACGGTACTTATACACTGTATGTACATGTACACAAAAAATGGTGCATGTTTTATTGCTCTCATTGTTTGACTGTTAAATGTTAATTGCTTTACAAGTATATGCATTTCAAGTACAAACTTATTTTCGGTGAGCTACATACAAATATACATGTACATGTGCATACAGTTGAACCTCATCAATAAAGAGCACTGTTAAAACCACATGCTGTTGAAAACAAGGAAATATTTTGGTCCCAATTCTTTATTCTTCATTATTCTCATCTCCGATAATACAAGGTTCCTGTTGTAACAGGGTAATCTGCGAAGTCAGAAGCACCTCATAAACTGAAGCTCAACTGTAATGTACACACAGGATTAGTCATTTACTTTGTGCAATTTAGTTACATGTACTTGCCTGGGGCTTGTACTCTCCCCTAGTTGTCGCTGACAAATTAGATTGATCGTGTTGTTTAAATTTCATTTCTTCTTGTCAGATCCTCTGGATTCGTTCGAGATCATTCCAAATTACAGGTGCTATTGCAGTAAATCAACCGGCACTCTGGTGACTTGAGCATTTGCTGAACTGGATACGGCTTTGCAAATTTGATCAGGGGACCCACAAACTTCAGTCAAAGCTGTACTCTTCAAGATGTTGAAAATGACTGCACACACTGAACGTTAAAGTCCTCTGCTTCATTGCCGACGGAATTCTTCGATCATTTGGGTTTACAGACCTGGGATATCTTGTTCCCCAAGGTCTGACAACATGATGCACTTGTAGGTATGGCCAGACAGCGAAGCGGAGGCAATTTCCCCACCCAGGGGATTCCTACTCCTGTGGGGGTGGGGAAGGAGGCTGCAGACATTGTTAGGGAGCACTCGCTCTTTGAACTGGCCCTGTTGACCAGGCTGAGGACACCAGACACTAAAGTTGGGGCACGTGGGCGGAGCTATGTGAGTCAGAATAGGGTGTTCTACCGGTTGTGTTCCCACGTGCAGCGTGGCTGCACCAGCGTGACACTTCTCATGTGCAGTAATGGTGAGTATTGGGTATGGTCTAGACGTGAATAAAGACATGTACCACACATTCAGGTGCATTGCACATGTGCATTTACTGAAGGATTCTGCAGAGACAGACCATGGAGGATTGTGGGAAAGAGTAAGGGTTAGTGAAAAACAATCATGACTAAAGATTGGATACTTTGAGATATTTCGTCAGTTAGCATTTAGTGGATCTTTTCTGCAGGCTACCTGTTGGTGCGTTGTGATGAGCCTGCTAAGCCACCGATAATGAAACAGGTGCTGTGGTTTCAGGTAAGGATCCTTAACACTAACAAAACATCTCTCCAGAGAAATCTCTGGAAACTTCCACTCTTTAAACCGCAGTGGGGTCAGAAAGCACTTGAGTTACTTTGGTGAGAGGTCAAGGTGTGTTAATGGAGTTTACAAACATGACAAGTCTCGAGGTTCAGTACATGCATACATTACATGTATATCCAGACATGTACCTGTTTTGTCCATTTGGCCCATACCTGTGCACACAAACAGTACTCTGCACTTTGCCCTGCATTCACTGTACAGTACACATTTTTAACTGCTCAGAAAACTCAATTATAACAGTCACACTGATTATTACAGTTGGTTTACATCTGGCACAAGTATTTTTATGCAAAGTTTTAAAATTATGTTTCTCACTCAGTAACCATGTGTTTAAAAGATCAGATATCGATTTTCTGTCGAAGAAAATTGTGTGAAAGGGAGGATTTGGGCTAATGAGATTTTAGGGCTGATGGGAATCTGCTTGAGATAAGAACTTGGTGAGATTTTGTGAAGGAGAATTTCAGAGTTTGCAGCTTCACTTGACCAACTCCTGAAGTGGTTTCTAGCCCTGTTGCCATCCTTTCTACTGTTTGTAGAACCCTCAGAAGGAGATCCAAGCCATTGCTCTGGACCCATCAGGTCGCCAGGCTGTGTGCGCGTGCAGAGACTCGTCAATCTATTTGGTCCCCATCTATGCGTTACTTCACCCCAGCACCGGTGCCAAGCAGAGCTGGAAGGCTGATGATCTGACCAGGATCATTGCACCAAATAAACGAGGTGCGTGATTGGCCAAGAGCCGTGCTGAAACATTTGGCTGACTGGACTAACTTTTCAACATGCCTGTGAGCAGCGATTGACGTCTGTACATTCAGATTCCATAAAATTAGTTTATAAAGCAGATTTTTCCACTTGCTTGTTTTTGAAATGTGTAAATTCTTTTTCGATATAAAGTGCATAAAGCAGGTGTTTTATGCAGGTTTCAACCCTGGACGTAAATTGATACATATGTACATTTGAACCTGAGAATTGCACCATTTAACCACTTCATGCCGGGGCATTTTTCAATGTTGATGATGCTGGGCCAGCATGACTATCATTTTTTTCGTTTTCAAAATCCTTCAAAAATTCATCATTTCATTTAACTGTCGTTTATAGCCTTACAAAGTAATCTTTAGGCACTACTCTAAGTTGACAGGTGACCTTCATTGACGCCCGAGTATTTCAACCAGGCCTGCAGCCTTGTAAACAGAGGCCCAGATTGTGCGGTGTTATATAACTTTCTTTTGTTCACGAACCTGGCTCAGTGCACTGCTGACCTCTTTTCAATAGGGGCCAGATTAGCGTGCAGCGGTGATGTGTGGCTCATCGCTGCGGTGGTGGAGCGCTTTTGTCCCCAGTGGTAATCCGCTCGCTCTAAATGTCCCAAACCCTTGTATACAGTTTAAAAACAAGGCTGGATTATCACCACTTTTGAGAGTGAAAAATGTCGGTAATGCCCAGCAGCCTGGTCTTTTGTTCGGAGTACGGTCTTTTGTTACAGGGCCCTGTTTCCTTTGTCCGAGTTCGGAGACCCCGCCACGCATATAAACCATACGTCTCTGATTCCGGAGTCCCCAGCAGGAAGTGGTTAAGGTCAGATGATGTCAAGTTTCAGACACGGCACAGAAATAGGTTTTGTTGTGTAATCTCTCAGAAGAGCACCGGCATGGGGACATGCCCTTCATGTGTGCACATTCATTTGAAAATTGTGAATCATCTGTGCACATTAACAACAACATACGTGCAGTGGGGAAAAATTAAGGCCATGTGCAAATTACTCAGCTTAGATATGAACACATCCCTTGGAAAGCCTCTTTAACTAACGGCTTCAGCCAGCAGTCTGTCCAAAGACTTGTGGGCGCACATTCTGACACGGCTGGCTAACTCAGCAAATGCAGTTAAAGTCACTTCGCAGTTCTTCACAGAACTTCACAGTTCAGGCACAATGTATAAGTGCAGTGGATTTCCACTTATAATCTGCCTGCTCAATCCAGGAATCCCTGCCCAAGTTGTCTGGTGGAATTCCTCCGACGGGAGGCGTATTGTGATTGTGGGCACACGGGAGGGGGAGATCACCCTGATCGATGTGGCTGGCCGCAAAGTCGTCAGAGCGTTGAATCTCAAGGAGGAAGTTGCCATACTAGACGTCGTCAATCATCCCGGAGTAACGTACCTTCTGGTGAGTAGTTGACAGAGAACAGATAGAATTGTACACGAGATTGCAGAATACCGAGCTGTGATGAATGGCTTGGGATGTATTGATAATTTTACAGTTCATACCGGTGAATCAAGATTTGGCAGCAAATGGCCAAGAATAAAGGGCAGCATCTTTTTCTGTCAGTTTTATTTTGTTTTTCTGGATATGTCAGTGTTTGTTAGGGTTTTTCTCCCTTTTTTCACCTTGCTAAAAGTCATTTTACATTCCTTCCTCAGTCAAATTCATTTTGAAACTGGCATGTGCTATGCTTTGAAAATGTACTCCAAGTACTATTCAATTCAAACTTTGTTATATCATATGTGTCATATTTACCATTTGATATATTTGTAATATGTGTTACATACCAACAATTTGATGTCAAATCAAAACGTTTACAGAAATTCCTGTTTTCCGACAAATCAACTAAACAAGTTCAAAACATTTACAGTTGAAATTTGTCGCACATATCATCAAATTTACTGTTTGATTCTAGATTCAGAGTGACCCAGGCAACCAGTGGGGTCTGTTACTAGAGAAACAAAAAGCCGATGCAAACCGAAAGACTGCTGAAATAGAGATTGCCGTCCCAGGCTTTGAGGTCATCCATCCTCATAACGTGCCGAAGCTGAACATCCTCAATGCACGTAAGATATGCTCATGTGGCTTGATCCAAGTATTGGTGTTGTGGGAGTATTGATACGATATTCTGCAAACAGACTTTTAGCCGATTTCACACAGATCGTAGATAGTTGGAACAGCAAAGGACGCGCTGATTTCAGGGAAATAATTTACAGAATACAGAAACAGAAATCTTCATGCTCCTCTAAGGGTTGGCCAGTCTGTTGCGAGAAACAATTGGCAAACACAGGTTCACAGCAGGTAGCGTGCAGTTTCACAGATAGTCCTCAAGTCACCAAGTTGCTGTTGAAGTCTGAAGATGTGACGCTCTTGCTTAAATAGTTTGCAGTCGGGACTTTTGATCAGTGGAGTATACACACTACTCCAGCCCCGTAGTACATGTACGTGTTTCTAATGTGTTTCAGCTGCAGCTAATCCTCCAAAGAGTGGAGGATTAGGAAATGTAACTTCATGGCCAGGCCTTCATTGAAGAGACAATGTCTTTTTCAAAATTTGCCTTCATCTTGTTTTGTCCTCACAACGTCTTTGATTCAACACATGTACAGTCCCCACAACTACTGAAAAAATGTGTGCATATCTGGCATGGTTGTTGTGTTGTCACAAAATTCCATCTCATGACATTTATCTTGTTCTGTTAAAATGTTGAACGTTGTTAACGCTTCTTATAATATTGACTCTGTTTCCACTGCACAGAGGAGAGTCAGAGTATGTTTCTCCCCTACTGCTTCAATAACTTCATGGACGTAGTGACGCTGTCCACTCAGTCAGCCATGGGCCAGAGCTTTGTGGCTGCCCATGATTATGACTCCAATATCTACAAGGTACATGTACAGCCGCGACCTGTCAAGAATTGAGGCAGCCCCTCAAAGTTTGAGTTTCTTGGGTGTGATCACATCATGAGTAAACTGACCCTAGACTGTAGTCTGTGTGTACCTTCAAAAAGCCACAAATCTCAATTTTTTAACCTGTGCAATGTTGACCCATGGAAATGAACTTTGAAGACAAAATATTTGAAAATAAAATGTAAACTTTGTAGAATGCTGCTTGTCTCCATATTGATAGCATTGTAGAGTTGGGAAAAGATGTTGGGATTTAACCCTATAACCTCTTTTAAGATATGTTCCCAGACCCTTTAAACTAAACTTTGCACAGATCAGGATGGCAAGTAGGTATGGCAATAGGCCCCTTCTACTGTCCAATCTAAACAATCTTTATTCTTCATTTTCAGATCTTTGACAGCAGTATTGATAACTGGTTTCCATTGCACGTCTACCGGCTCCCTCCACAGTGTTCCCATGTGGTCCTCACAGACCGACTCATGTTTGTCATTTACATTCGAGATGGTGATGTAAGCGCACGTATCCCTTTCTGTCTGTGCCCCTTGCTTTAAGACTAAAGTTTCAATTTTTTTTGTCAGTGGAGATTAAAACCTATTCTTGTATTGAATTACAGATTATATATTTTGATTCAACTTTTTAAATTTTGAGCAGGAACATGCAAGTCTCATACTTGAAATATATGTCTCAAAATCGCAAAACCCAAAAGAGACAAGTGAAAACCACACCAATGGCTTCATTGAAACGATAAGCCAAACTTAATGTGATAAATACTTTTCTTGGTGTAGATTTGATGTGAGATCCTGGATGTTAAAAATATATAACAATTACATCAATATCCTGCATATCTTTGTGTGGATATTTATTTAACTGTGGCCGCAACTGGAAATACATGTATCTCTGTCGGTTTCCTTGGAAACAGATGGTGCTCGGAGTTCTGTCCAGCCATCTCTCCGAGACGGGTAACCAGGACCATCCGCCCAACCCGGCTGCTGTCATGCAGACGTTCTTCCTTCCGTCCGACGAGCGAGTCGTTGCCGTCTACAAATGTTCCTTCCCTGCCGGCTACGTGAGCGACAAGACAACCACACAGGCAGATCGGGCACCTGCGAGGTAGGGGACCAACTAATGCCCTTCCCATCCACCCCCATTTATACTTCCTCTCCCACTTCTTCTCCTACATGTAAACTCCCCTCCAACTTCACTCTTTCACCACACGTCAAGAGCAAATTGACCCCACAAGGGGAAATCGACGGGGTTCATTTTTGAATAAATTTTGGTTGAATATTACCGAAAATAATTTCCGTGCCTTGAGCGCTAGTGTGCAAGTGGATATGTGCCTTTTATAAATCCACGCTTTATCAGTGTTACCAACCAAAAAAAATAGATATCAGCTGGAGCAGGATTTCAACCTTTGACCTCAGGAATACTACACCAGTGCTCTACTAACTGATCCTTGGACTGTTCATATCGCTGGTTTACCTTGAACGTAGACATTGGCAAGTTCCTGGACCCAAACTTGGGGCTGGATACTTTTTTATCTGTGAACTGCAAATACACATACTTAATCATAATGATACCAAAGCTTAGTTTAAGTGTAAATTTCTCCTCGGTCTCTTGTCTTCGTGCAAATGAAAATTCAACGTCATGAAAATATTGCCAACTGTCCTGAACGCTCACCTGGTTTATGGCCTAGGGGTAACGGTCAGGAAAATATTGACTGCTTTGTTTTCAAAATAACCACTGTTCATTTTCTGCCACCTATGTATGTCATACATGTACATTTCAACCACACATGCTAAAAAGAGATCCAAAAGTTGTAATGATACAAACTACCCTGGGCATTGTTCAGCTTCTCTGTTTCCTGTTCTCTGTGTCATATATTTGCACAATTACCACAAGATTTGCTTTCATTTTCATGTACAAAGAAGAACTGAACTGGCCATCATTGATTGAAAAGAAAACAATTTTGTGTGGTTGTAAGCCTGTTCTTGATATAACCTTAAGTGTAGATTCTCACCAGGGTAAGTGGCCAGGAACTATGTAAATCCAATTGCTTTTGCAATGAGGGATACAAAAGGTACAGGCAAAAACCCTGTTTTTTGGCCGAGCTTCATGGATAAGGAATGTGCCGCCTGTGCCCTTGACACATTGGGGGGATGGGAAATTCTAAGAGCTTATGAGCATTCCTTGGTGGAAGGTTATGAACCGTCATGTTTAGGAAACAGATGGAATGTTCATACAGTAGAAAACTTCTGAATCATTTCTCTTCAGGGAATGGTTTTTCACTCAAGAAGCAGACAGATCAAGGTTGAAAAATTACCTGCAACCCCCCCCAAAAGGTACTGAATACAACGTGTTTGGTGTTTTTAGCAGATATAGTCAGCAGGGTGTGAAACACCAGGCACAGACCCACACAAACAAGTCCACTACCAAACTGGAGCTGCCAAGCAGAATAGAAACCCACACTGTCCTGGAGGGGTGTCTGCTGGTTACCGATGTTGCAGTCTACCAGTGTAGACCAAGGTGAGAAAGAAAGCAGCCCTATTGCAGTGAGATTTTATTTTGTGGACACATACTGTACATGTAGGTCCAAAAGAAATGTAGATAGTTTAATGTAAGTAGATTCAAACAGTGATGTGCAGTTTAATCACAAAGTTATGATTACGTCCAGGCATTTTTAGAGTCCTCAACCTACTGCATCCCACATGCATGTAATCTTTGGTTTGATTTGGATTGAAACTGTAAACCATAACTTCTGATGCTAGGCACTCAGATTGTCTTGGACTTGTTCCAGCCACTAGAATGAAATGCATGGCATTTTAATTGCATATCAAGCATTTCCTGATGGGATTGAACGTTTCAGTTGCCTTGCCCTCTCGTTAGCAGATGTTTTTTGAAGCTTGGGTTTGCTAAATGCCATATTTACATTGTTTGTTTCAGTTACATTCACAAAGGTATTACATACATGTGCCTTTTGGATTACATGTTTTGTACTTCATGTAATTGTCCATTTCATTTTCTGTGTACATGTACCGGTACATGTACGGTACTTCTGCCTTCAACCAGAGAATGTGAAATTGTGCTGTATTGTTTACGTAGCTTCATCTAAAAAAAAACCTCGGGAATACAAGTTGGAAACACTTTCAAAAATGTTATACTTATTGTGATTTTCAAATTTTTGACCATCGTTGTCTGTATTGAGGTTCTGCATAACAGCCATTTTTCCGGCCAGACCTTTTGTTCCACAGAGATACACATAAGTAGAACTGTTGTACTATCCCTCTGTAACAAGCAGTTACCGGAGAGATGGCTGCCATGCAAAACCTCTCTAGTGAGTTGATTAACAAGATATTAAGTTGACTTTGACTTTAAGTAGTAATGTCACATGTTGATCAAAAGTACAGTACTTGTGAGCATGTAATTTTGTTTTAAAAATTTAGTAAACTCCTGCGCGAGTTATTGACCATTTTACCTGCACTGCAAGGTGATCCTTCTTTAATCAGTTCTAAACGTATCGAGTGGACTTTGAGTGAATTGGGTCGGTTGTACCATCCTTGGCCCTGTCGTATTTTTACGTGTTTGCCATAAGAGACCAATCTAGTAATATTTGAGAAATGAACGATTAGGGAGTGTGCTTGAGGCCAGAGTCCAGGCCAGTGTAACTAGGTTATCAAAGCGTGAGCTGCACAGAGCAACATGATCAGAGGACAGCCGTACTATCTTGCATCTCTGCACAGAGCAACATGATCAGAGCACAGCTGTATTAACTATCTTGCATCTCCGGTCTTTTTGTAGGGTCTTTTCCTTTGTCAGATTCTACAATAATTTGTTCATGTTGCTCGTGATCTTGATAAGGTGAATGCTGTGCAAGCCGGATTGAATGCTTTTGTATTACTATATTTATGTTGTCTGAGTTCAGCACACTGTACCGCATTACTGATAACCTACGAGATGTGTAGTCTCGATCTGAATGTGACAGTAGAGAGATTAGCCATCTTAACATTAGGTGTGGCTCAGCACAACTTTCATAAGTACCTTGTAAATGGCCACATTTGAGGCATATTTATGAGCATGGTTTGCATGCACCAAAAAAGTAATCACCAATATTTTGATACACCTTTTTCTGTTTGTGAAAATGAAAATTTGCAAAAATTTACAAGTACAGAAGTTGTTGTATACAAAACAACCTCCACAAAATTATTGTTGTTGAGTTACCCCTCACCCCACCCCCCCAAAAAATCTGAAATTCATTATTCTGTCAAAGCAAGAGCTAATAGACTACATTTAAGAGTGCTAATCATATTCACATGAATACATACATGTACATTCCTTAGCCTTCCCTCACAAGTGAATGGATTTTGTAAAAGGATGTGATGCCCAGATCATTGGAGAGTTAGTGCACAGACACATGTACATGTACCCTCAATCAGGTTGGGAGTATACTGTTGCATCACATGGTTACTTTTCTGTTCACACAACAGGCTCCAGGAGTTTTACACAGGAGAAATACACAGCATTTTCCTGCTGAAATGCACGTGTACATGTAGACATGGGGGGCCAAAAAAGGTTCTGGGAACAAGTTTTGCTCCCACAACTGTATCCCGACTTTCCTAACAAAAAGTAATGTCCCCATAATTTAATGTGGGGAAGGCCTACCCTCACATGAGCATTCCTTTCTCATGTAGTTAGAGAAAACTTGGAGAAATGATTCATTTTTCTTGAACACTAGGCCTATCTTAAGCTGCAACGACCCTGCTCAATGCAGCATTTTGTAATGGGGCATGTAGTTTTTTCCTGTTAATATTAACGACATGGAAGCTATTTTCTGTATTCAATCATAATGTGACAGACCAAACATAAGTAATAACAACCATCACTACAGGCTTGTATCAAACCAGGTGATAAGGACTTGTTTCTCATACAGTGTAATAGTACCTCAAGAGGTCACTTCACTAGTTAGAGTACCACAGATATGAAACCATTTGGCCACTTCCCATACCATGCATAATTTTACCAGCAAATGCCCCATGTGGACTGATGGTGTGCAAATGTGCGTGTCTGCCATTTGTTTGTTAAAAAAAAAAGAAGCTATTTTTAGCTCATCAAAGTTTGAAAATCAGCACCAGTAATTATCTTCTCTTGATGGTTATGGCTGTCTGTTTGATATAGGGATGCCTTATAGTGTGCACGTACAAAGTACATTTTTATTTTTTTTTATTGCCTGGTGATAAGTGTATATTGCTTTTGATCAATTGAGTAAGTTTGCTCTGAGGGAAGACACCTGTTTATGATGTGCTTCATGTTCTGATTTGTTGTCCAGATAGAACGGAAGTGTGCTTTTTGAGATTTTTTTTTTCAGATTACGGGATTATGGGCCCAACAAATTCAAGAATGACAGACATTTAATCTTGCAGATTTTGCTGCTTGTTTGCAGTTTGCGCAAAAATGTGAAAGATTTAGATACATACCTGTAACCATTGGGAAGAACTCTTGCCTTTTAAGCTCTTACAACTTGGAATATTTAAATGTTTATTTTAGAGTTGTCATTATTTCGTAGATCTCTCTTCATACCCAATCTCACCTGTTGATCATGTTGATAGAATATCTCCCGAGGGACTGTTCCTGGAGCTGGCCATGGAAGAGATGGATACCTCCCTCCCTGAAAATCTTGGTATCACCCTAGCACTGCCTATGAAAGGGCTGTATGGGCTGGCAGCCAATCGGAAACTAGCTGAAGGAGAGACAGGGCTGGCCAGGAGACTGTACCATCGTTCAGAGGTAAGACTTGAGGGATATCATTGGTAAATCATGAATTTCATGAGATGAATGTTGCAGCAATTTGTTGCAGTTCAAATATTGCATTCAGCAGGGTTCACATTTCAGCTCTGTGAGATTCTGTGACATTACCAGACTGTCTAGAGAGACGATGATAATAAAAACTTTCACTTTTTCATGTTTCTTCAGTGGCCGATGCTGAAGCGGGTCGGCAACTTTGTGAGCCAGGGTTTCATCCAGGAAGCCCTCGGTCTGGCGCTGTCAGCTCTGGGTGAACCCCGTGACCTCAGTGGGGCCGACAAGCGACAGCTAGCCGACATCGCCATCAGGTGCTTCCTGTATCAGATGCTGGAGGGACGAAGTGACGAGGCACTGATCAGCAGGTTCAGGTTAGACAAGCAGTGTGGTTATTGGTCGTTGTGTTGGTCGAGTCCATGACAAGTCTTTTCAACATTCCGGTCACGAGTGACAGGAAAGCGACACAGGAATGCTTTTGCCAACTGTTCATTTGAACAGCTGTCCAGTTGACTTGAGATCAGATGACTTTTTGGTAGACTTGCAGGGACTTGTGAGGTCTTGTAATAGACTCATTTTAGCATGTTTCTCCATTAATCATTTTAATGGAAAGATTTTGGTCACGTTGGTTGCCTGATGGAAGAATATGAAATTGTTTACAGGTCACTTAGCAGAAACTTGACTTAATGTTGAAAGGGTGCCTATTTCTTCCAACATAATAGGGATTTTTAAAATACTATCTTGGTGTAGTAGTGTTGCCAAGGGGTGCCTGGAGAAATGTGGTTTCCTTACCATAACGTCTCAGTGCCCACACCAAATTTGCCCCATTCCATGATATAAGATGCAAGAGAGCAAAAACCTACAGTAATCCAATTTGATTTAAACGCTTCAGGCCCACAATCGGGGATTGGTTTCGGGGATGAAGACAAAGTTGAGTATTGGAAACTGGCCTAGATAGAGATGGGCGACACTTAAATGCCACTGACGTCTATGTAAAGATTTTTTATAGAGTTATTTATATGTTATAAACACCAGACTTGTGCGAGCAAGCACACACAGGGAGATTATTGCTTGATACAAAACAAGTTCCCTTGCATAATTCAGGTTTGGAGTGATACTCTTTGACTTGGTGTAACACACTGCATTGAGCGGTACTCATGTTTCTGAAATTCAAGCACCGAGAGTATGTTTACAAGGAAGGAGATTTGGAGGTCATTATGTGGTACTGTACTTCAGACTTGTCCAGACTTTGACCTGTTTAGTGATAAGATTAGTGTAACCATTAGGATAGTTTGTTTCTTAATGGAGTTTTAACATTCATGTTCATGTGCAAATCAGGGTTAATTCATTGCTCGGTTGTTGAATTTAGTCACCTTATGTAAACAATCAAACTCAACATTCAACAGACGTGAATCGATACAATTTTGTTCTTTGTCTGTGATGAAGTTTGTTTTAGTGATTAATTTGTTGTCCGTTGCAGGCAGTTTTTGATGGACAACTTTGACTATAACGAAATCTCCGCCCTAGAGACGTTTGCCCAGTACGGCATGCAAGATCTTATCTTTGAAGTTGCCGGGGTGAGACATATCTCCCATCCTAGTTCTTTTCATGTGTGAAATATCTTAGAATCTGACATAGCATTATCATTATTAACCGATACAGGTAGTTGGACAGTTAAAGAAAGGGCCCGTGCCGCGTGTATAATGACTATTTGGTGCAGTCCTTTAGATGTGCCATTTGGTGCCATTTACCTTTGATTTCAATCGGTTTACTTCAAAGGGTTTTGAGGCACATTTGCGTTTTCGCAAAGTTGAATTTTCTCGTCACGATTAAAACGAGATGCCACCTTGATGCCGGTTGACGTGTAAACGCACACAATTTTCCTTATTTGTTCCACCAGAGGGCGTGTACACACACACTTGGATTTCCCTGTTTCATTTTTGTTGTTGACGAATTAATGCATCATGTTTGGTTGCATTTTGAAGAATTTGCGGGGAAAATACCCGCCCCCGGCAGCATTTTTGGGTAAGAAACTACAATGTTAACCGGTGAACAAACTTTTCAGTGCTGCCGCTCGTCCGCTGAGTCCAGATTTCTGTTTTTCTTGTTAATTTAGTTTGTGACAGTAAAGCCAACTTGATGCATAAAACTAAATGCAAACTTGATGCATCAGTATTTACATGTAGCTAGAGTTAGGCACCGTCAACATCCTATTTTGGCTGATACTGCTATATCGGGTTTTTTTTATATCGATATTATCGATATGCAGAATTTTATTCATATTAATTTTCAAGGTATTATAACAGGCATGAATTACTGGTAAATTGTTCAAAGGGTACTCCCCTACACTGTAATGGTGTGATCCAATTCACTTTGGCGACATGTTCTGGTGTCCATATTGCATACGATGCCTACACTGGATGGGATACACACTGCCATGCATAGTGATATCATCTGGACATTGTGCTAGTCTGCGTACGTTTGGTTAGCAAATAATTTTCTGTTTTGGAGGATAAAGTTTGTGATATTTTCGAGGCAAAGTGTATGCGGATTAATGAGTGGGAGACTGAGATACAATGTAGGTGACTGAATTTATTCTTCAAATATCGCGGTTTAAGCCACCCGGAGTATAAGCTACAGTCAAATTTTTACTCAGCGTAAGAACCAACGTAAGCTGTGGCTTATTGAAAATTACGGT
The DNA here is from genome assembly GCF_054643075.1 of Acanthaster planci. NCBI lineage: Eukaryota > Metazoa > Echinodermata > Asteroidea > Valvatida > Acanthasteridae > Acanthaster > Acanthaster planci. The sequence continues at coordinate 18,022,320 of NC_141780.1, read as the reverse complement.
AACGTAACAATGCACTTTCGTATTTTTAATAAAATTCGTTCCTCAGTAGTGATAATTTCAACATATTTTTCTATCGATTTTTCCGATATTTTCAATATTTCTCCAAAGTCTGACATTTTCGATGTATCGATATTACCAAGTAACTAACATCGGTGATATCGGTATCAAACCCATATTGATAATATCAATATATCGACGGTGCTTAGCTAGAGTTGAGGCTCACTATTTGTATAGAGCCCTTACAGTGAAGAGCATCTGTCTAAAAGAGACATCTTTGCAACAGCAATCAGTTTTTTTTCAATAGCAACATGTGATACTTTGCATGCTGGAGAAGTTCCCTGGGAAAAATGTTGGAAATATTTAAAAATAAGTGGAAGCTCGTTATTTTCATATTCATGTAGGTCAAAGGAATTAAAACTTGCACGTTAGACATTCATTGTAAAAATTGATGTCAACGAGCCAAAAGCCTGACTTTTTGGGCGTACGAAAAATTACACAAACACTTACAGTCATCAGTCCTCCAATTTCAGAAGAATTTTTCACATACCCCAAGAGGTTTAGATTACATTGGTGGATTTCAGAGCTGGTAGGGTATAACAGTAACTTTATGGTCTCTGTCACAGTCCAGAGGCCTCTTAGGCCAGGCCCTGGAGGCTCTGCTGACCCACGGCTCACCAAAGATGGACCTTGAGTAGCTGTGTGTTTTTTAACATGCCCCAGGAGATTTATATAACGGGTTTTGCCCTTACCCAACGTACATGTATATATTGATAAACACTGTATGCTCAGTGATTTTCCGAGAGCTTGCGAAAAAAGTCACAAGCTTACTTGGGTGGGACTCGATCTCACGAGCTCCTGCTTACTAGTGCAGACGTCTTAACCACTCGACCACCAAGCTTCCCGGGGTCGGCTGGCTGGTCCGAGTCAGGTGAAGCAGCGGGTTCTGCGAACTATTTCAAGATGTATTTTTTGCATTGGGGAGATGTTAATTTGTATAACAGGTTTTGCCCTTAACCAACATACATGTATATACATCTATCACACGTATCATACATTGTAATACATCTTGAAAACACCCCAGGAGGTTAGGGTTCACATTGGAGGATTCAGAGCAGTTAGGATGTAACAGTAACTATGTGGTCTCATTTACAGTCTAGAGGCCTGGTAGGCCAGGCCCTAGAAGCCCTGCTGACCCACGGCTCACCGGAGCTGGACTGTGAGCAGCAGTGCCTTCTGGTATCCCAGGGTTTCATCTCTACCATGGCCAGCTCTGGGGACAATGCCTTCCTGGTCAGTATGACCACGCAGGAGGCCGTCAACAGGCTGGTGGAGAAGGTATGTTGCAGGAGAGGAAGATTGTAAACATACTTATCTAAAATTGCTCTTACACACTTTTGCTTGTAAATGTCCATTCAGTGCCTGAAATCAATAATTTTTTCCAGCATTGTTGTCAATCAGTCTTACCCCCTGTAATGTGAAACACCCTGATACCCATGTCTGACTATGTGCCTCATTTACACAGTACATAAAGTTTCTTGAACTTGGCGTGTGCACCACTCATTGTGCGATAAGAGGCAGAACGCGACAGTGCCCGACAGTGCCCACTTTGAATGAAATATTGGCTCTATGAAATACAGACTCATCGGTTGAGTTATCATGCCTGTGTGACAATAATTAGGCCAGAGATTATTATGTGTGAGGGTTAGAGTCCACAGAAACAGAAGTCAAAACTTCAAAGGAAGCCTGTGAAGTGCAAAATTGGCTACCTCATGGGCTCTCAACAGCAGGACGGGGTAAGACCAAACTTCATCAAATTTCACCAGTCATACCGGATACTTCATGAAAAGTAGAGTGAAGTCCATGACATTAACAGTTTCATATTGACCTTTAATTTGCTTCACTCGTAAGCACTTTTGAAGCATGAACCAGTTTCCTCACAGTGGTTTGAACCAGGAAGTGGCAGGTTTTTAGCAAATCAGCCTCACTGTTGGTGTTCATTTGCAGCCCGAGCTGTGCTATCGGTACATGGAACTCTTCAGCAGATTCCTTGGCGATTTGAAGCTGGCTACCTTGATGAAGCTAGCCTGGTTGTTTGATCCGTCCAAACCCACCATCAGACCTCTACTCACTAGAGCAGTCACAACGGCTAAGGCAAAGTAAGCAAGTCAAAACTCACAAGGTGGGGGAACATGTAATCAAGCCAAGTTACACCTCACTTATACCTACTGGTCCATTTCTAGGATTAACTGAGTAACTAGAATAAGCCAGTTCGGTATGTCTAAAAAGCAAGGTCATTCGGGAACAAATCGCTCATGCGAGTCCACTGAGTGGGCACAGATTGTGCAGACCTCACATGCATAACCAAACGACCTGTGAAGCACTTCATTTTGGGTATGCGCTGTTGGAAAACCGAGCTGGCTCATTGAGTCTTGCTGTATTAACGAGAAGTAATGTTTGCAGCACTGCTTCAAAAGAAAACACCAACTGTTAAACAACATTGATGTGGATTCATTGCCCTGCAAGCGTACCTGTTAGAAAGGGTAAGAGAGGTTGGCAACTTTGTCAGGATTTTGGTCACAGTCACTCGTGTTGTAAGGCTTCCTTAACGGCCTTTATATGTTTAAGTTCTCCCGAATTCCACAATATCTCAGTGGGGGTCTGACTCGTGCACTGTTGCTTGTGCAAAGAGAACCAAAATCCTTTTCCTCCATCTGTTGGATTTTGTTTGAAGAATTATGTTTTCTGGCTCTTTGCTGATTCTGCAGTGAGTTTAATAATCCGGGATATAAAAGAGAATTCATTGGAAACCAATTTCTGAACTTGGTTGAACTTCTGTAATGATTTCCTTCATTTGGTTTATAATCAATGCAAATGACTGAATGGATAATTTCTTCCCTCAGAATCCAGACGAGTTCATCTTCTGCCTCACTTGAGACAATGAGCAGTGACTGTGAAGGCTCATTGGAGTCTGCTCTGGTACGTAGCAAAGGGCATAGTCCAAACTAGATACAAATTATTGCATCTATTTCTTTATCATTTTTGGAATATCAAGAGATATCTGATATGGCAGGTGAGTAACTCTCATGCTCTAATTTTGTTCTCAAGTATAGAAATATTTCCATCATTGCAACTTCATTTGTTTTTGTTGACTAGATGTCATGTTCACAGTCACAAATGACTTGTTTTTTCACTTCATGAGTTAGCTTTGGGGAAGGGATTTACCATGTTGAAAACAGATTGATGAGGGTTTTACGTAATGAGTAATGTCTTTTTTCTTTTCTGTGACAGGACACCACCCAGTCCTTTCCCAAGCCCAGTGCTCTGGTAGAATTCTTCCTCAGAGTTCTCATTGTACTGAACAGGAAGAGAATAGACCAAGGGTTAGTATCAGTGATTCAGTTTGCTGGACAGAACTGCAGGAGTAAAGGAGAACTGAGGGAGCCCAAACTTGATGCATTTTATTAGGTGTCTTTCAAATGACGTCACTTCCCACAGATTTCAACGGGCATCGGCATTTTAGACTTCAAACTTTTGTGGTACGCATCGGCTGTGCCATATTTTGAAGATATTCAAATTTTTGCACACTGTGGGTACGCACGTGTTGGCACTGTAGGCCTATACATAGTTGTAAGTTTCCTATGAAGATGGTGCCCGGTCCGGTGAGTAAGATCTATACTGCCGCTGTAGCTTTGGAGGAAATGCACTAGTCGAGTCCTCATCAGTTGCCAGTTGTAAACTGTGAACAAGGTGGATCCAACGAGAAAGTGGGCACTAACATTTCTTTTGCAGTTTTAAATTTCTTTGTAAAAACTAGGGCCCAGAGTCATGCCCCTGCTCTCAGTCATGGCTTTGGTCTCAGAAAGCAAAGACTTTTTGCCAGCTAGCAGAAATTCTGCACTAATGGGGAGCATATATCACATGTTGGTTCTTGGCTAGGATCTTGGTTTAACATGCACATCCTTGCAGGATTAGCCCAGAAGGTGTGTGCTGCTGCCACAAAACATGGTCCTGGGCTATACGTAGGAATTGTGTCATTGTAACAAGTACTGTATGAGATCTCATTTCAGCAGACTGAAATAAGTTGATTTGAACTCTCAACAATCGATGGCTGTTTTTCTCCCGGCAGTAATTCTTCTAGCTTGCTGAACTTTGACCCCAGTGCGGACAGCATCAGTCCCTCCAGTGACCGGGTCCAGCAAGCGGTCAGTCTACCTCCTCAGAGAAACATCCTTTCGTGCGGTCAGTTCCACGTTGCCGTGGTTTCCGGTGATGATGTCTATACATGGGGGAAAGCCCACGGTGGAAGGTAACACTAATGTCTTATAAGTGCACAAAGTATCATTATTTCTAAGACTCAGCTGCAGTGAACCATTTGATTGGCCTACCAGATGGCATCTTCAGTCAGTAACTGATATGGACGCTGTTCACATTAGCATTTGTATTGAATAAGAAACAGACACCATGTTATGCCTTTGTGGGGAATGTTCTCTGAAGGAGTAGTAGTACATTTTCAAGTACTTTTGTATGGATTTGCTTCTCTGAAACTTGGAATGTTTATCAGCCTTGATTTGGACCATTTCATGTGCTGTTCATGAAAAAAAATATGAACAGACATGTATGTAAGATGTATACTGTAATGATGAAGCAAGGTCTTTGAGTTGTGGACTTGTTTGGCAAAAGGGTTTGGATCGCACAGAATGAGTGGTACATTGAAAATCTTGATGCATCATATTTCCATGGAAACACCCTTGAGTGAAGTTGTCCAGTATCATTTCTTTTCTCTCTGTGTTTAGGTTAGGTCATGGTGACATCATTCCGGCTGATGGTAGGTCAGCACCGTTCCGTGTCGAGACACTCCACATGCACCAGATCCGCATCATCTCGGTAGCCTGCGGGAAGGAGCACACCATGGCCCTGGGGGATCAGGGAAGGGTAGGTGGAGCTCTTACCCAAGTCTGGAACCGATCATCTCGGACATTACAAACTGACACAGAGTGGTGCATGTCTGCATGCCTCGCGTGGACAATGTGATGATTACATCATCATGAGTCTTGGTTTTTTTTCTGTCCTCTGCAGTTGTATTCGTGGGGTACCTCCAAATGTGGTCAGCTTGGCCTGGGCGATCAGACCACTCGCACCAGGCCGTCCTTGGTCCAAGCCCTGACCGGTCAGTGCTGTGTGGCTATTGCGTGTGGTCAGTACCACTCCTTGGCTCTCACTAAGGACCAAAAGTGAGTTGACTTAGTTTTATTTTCTTCTTGAAGATCAGCCATATCATAGTTTCTATGGGCCCCAGATTGTCGTTGTTCATGGTTAGTGGGCCGATATTGTGGAAATGGCAGCTTGGGTCTGAGAAAGCGTTTGGTATTTTCGATATTTGGAAATGGAAAACAGCCTTTTACTGAAATGGCACATCAGTTGCTGTCCAGATGACAAATGGCACATCAGTCACTGTCCAGAAGACAAAGGAAGTAGACAACACTGATGGAAAGAAGATAAACTTGGAATCAAACGCTTTTTTAGTGAATGAAAGAAATAAGGGCTGAGCAAAATGTTGTGACATATATTGCTGAGATTGTTTTGGAGATTTGAAGTTTGTAGAGACGTAAGTTCCATATTAGAGATATTCTGGGGTAAATCTCTGATGTCCTTGTCTACATCACACACATTCAGACCTTAAATATGGGCTATTCCTGGAATTTCAGATGCGTAATAATGATTTTTTAAATTCTAGTGGTCAACTTGGTGTAAGGTGCAACATGCTGACATAGTTACCCTAAAAATGTGCATAGCTTCCCTGTCACCCTAAACTTTAATTTGAATTTGAGTTTCCCACAAAGGATGTTTCCTACTTTATTTATCTTTGGTTCTTTCAGAGTATACAGCTGGGGTTGGGGGGTTCATGGTCAGCTTGGCCACAGTTCAGTGGAAGACCAACTCCAGCCCCGCCATGTGACTGCTCTAGATTCCGTCCGCGTGACCCAAATAGCCGGGGGCTACTGTCACAGCATCGTGCTGTCTGCCAACGGTCAGGTGTACGTCTGTGGGTCGGGGACCTTCGGCCAGCTGGGATTAGGGAAGGTGGTGATGAAGAGAACCACACCCACGCTGCTGGACGGGTTCAGCAAGGAGCGGGTGGTCTTGGTGGCCGGCGGGTTGTTTCATAATGTGAGTGGCTGGGGTTGAGGAGTGGGTGGGCATGGGGTATAGCATAAACTGTGGTATTCAGGAGATTGGGTGTGTGGCTTTGGGGTGTAGCGTAGGGTGGCTGTGGGGTGTAGCATAGGCTGGCTTTGGGGTGTAGCGTAGGGTGGCTGTGGGGTGTAACACAGGGTGGCTTTGGGGTGTAGCATAGGGTGGCTGTGGGGTGTAGCATAGGCTGGCTTTGGGGTGTAGTGTAGGGTGGCTGTGGGGTGTAACACAGGGTGGCTCCAAGGTGTAGTGTAGGGTGGCTGTGGGGTGTAACACAGGGTGGCTTTGGGGTGTAGCATAGGCTGGCTGTGGGTTGTAGCATAGGGTGGCTGTGGGCATAAATGGGCAGACTAATAATAATCCAAAACCATGGCAGTGCATTGAAACTACTCAATGGGAGGAGCATTGGGAATGGGGTCCTATTGAGTGGAATTGGATCCTATTGAGTGGAATTGGATCCTATTGAGTGGAATTGGATCCTATTGAGTGGAATGGGATCCTATTGAGTGGAATTGGATCCTATTGAGTGGAATGGGATCCTATTGAGTGGAATTGGATCCTATTGAGTGGAATGGGATCCTATTGAGTGGAATTGGATCCTATTGAGTGGAATGGGATCCTATTGAGTGGAATTGGATCCTATTGAGTGGAATTGGATCCTATTGAGTGGAATTGGATCCTATTGAGTGGAATTGGATCCTATTGAGTGGAATTGGATCCTATTGAGTGGAATTGGATCCTATTGAGTGGAATTGGATCCTATTGAGTGGAATTGGATCCTATTGAGTGGAATTGGATCCTATTGAGTGGAATGGGATCCTATTGAGTGGAATGGGATCCTATTGAGTGGAATTGGATCCTATTGAGTGGAATTGGATCCTATTGAGTGGAATTGGATCCTATTGAGTGGAATTGGATCCTATTGAGTGGAATTGGATCCTATTGAGTGGAATTGGATCCTATTGAGTGGAATTGGATCCTATTGAGTGGAATTGGATCCTATTGAGTGGAATGGGATCCTATTGAGTGGAATTGGATCCTATTGAGTGGAATTGGATCCTATTGAGTGGAATTGGATCCTATTGAGTGGAATGGGATCCTATTGAGTGGAATTGGATCCTATTGAGTGGAATTGGATCCTATTGCATGGGGAATGGAGTCTCATTGTGTGGGAGCAGTACTCGTGTGTGATGATATGACTGGTCATGTGCTATCATGCAGGCAACCTCAGGATAGGGGTGGCAATGTAATGCCAGGTTAGCTTGTGGTTTGGGATTACGATGGGTCTAACTATACTGTTCCTAGGTTGGAATTGTGAAGACAGTGGCGTTTCTGTGCCATGCTGTGTTCAGAAACCTTTCCTGCCAGATCGATGATGAGATAATGCATCGATGCTGAGATAATGCATACACCGAGGGGCATTATTTAAAGTATCTACTGCAGTTGTGGGAAGGAAATCCCTGCAAGAAATCTCTGATGTGTGTTTGACTTTCAGATTGCGGTGACAGCCAATCCTCAGAGAGTCTACATCTGGGGGAAGAGTCCCCTAGAGTTGCGTCAGTCCCTCCAGTCGACCAGGAAACGGAAGACATCTCGTGATGTCAGCAGTGATACAGTCATTGTTGGACGTCGGCGATCGGTGACCGTCATGGAGTCCAGGCCGGAAGATGAGAATCAGTATCTGAGACCGTATGCCTTTGACTGCGGCAAGATATGCGCACCAATTAAAGAGGTTCGTTGTGAGTGATTGGCTGCAGCCATAAGTCTAAGTCATTGTTGTGATTGAGACCTCTTTTGACCGGCACAAGGCCCTTACGAGACTTTTAGCTCGGGCTTCATGCCTGCACTGGCCAGGGGAGGTTTTTTCTCCAAGCATTAATCTCTCCTTGGGACTACCATGTAGGTGTGAACTACGAGCTGCCGCAGATGAATACCCTAGTGATTTAACTAGTGTGCAGTAACTCATTGTTGATACACTGGGTACGCAGTGGCATTGGAGGTTTGCCCCAGGCCTTTATTTTCAGTGGTAAAGAGGGTCTTGTTCGGGAGACAATGTGAAACTCTGTACTGCATTAACTGCTAAATCCAAACCTGCAGTTTCCTAAACATACTCGTGCTATATTTTGAGTTTTCTGCAGGTGCGCCTTTGCAACAGAGGACATTCTTTGTAAGGCGCCAAGTCAAAATAGAAACGGTTGACCAAGCGGGAAATGGTTGCCCTTAATCCACTTTCAAACCGTTGCCCGATTCAACTGCAAGTGGGTAATGGTTGCAAGACACCGTTTCCCGAAAGAGAATTGGCTATGCGGCAACCCCTTTGATGCATACTACCATCTCCCCCACCTTGGTACAAAAGCCCTGACTCCCAGCTTACCATGAATGGTTATTGTGCATCGGCTTTGTTATGTAAATTGGGCCAGTTCATCCACAGGCTTAGCACAGCTTATTCAGAAGGGAAGCAATTAATCTCTTAACAAAAGACTAACTCCTTCAGAGTCAGCAGACCTATGTGCATCACTAAGTCTCGTGTCACTGAATTAAGATCTGTAGTTTTCTTTCCCAAAATCTAGCACTGTCAGGCAGTGATTTCCACATCACAGATTTGTCAATAATTGGATTAGACAATAGAGTAAATGGAGAAGATTATAGATGCAACAATCACGGGACTTCAAAATCAATCTAAAATGTGAAATAAGAAAAGTCCACTAATGTTGGTATGGGTAGCGTGGCAAACTGAAGAAAAAAATCCTTATCCATTTAAACGGTAGTATAAACCCATCCTTAACCCCCCCCAAAAAAAATTGTTGACATATCAATGGGCTGGGGTCCCAGCTGTTGATAAACAGCTCTAATGACTCAACCACCAGCCACAATGGAGTGTAATCCTTAAAGCTCTCTATTGTTAGAAAACATCACCCAGGAGTGGCGTTCATCAAACCACAAGCATTTAGCTAGTGACTCCCTATCGTTGCCCGCTTTACTCTGAAGCGGGTAAGGAGCTTATCGTTTATGTATCGTTTCCCACTTCATGAACCGTTTCTATTTTGACTTGGTGCCTAATCGGAGGTAGCTCTGAGGTTACAGTAAACTTTTGCTGGCAACTCTCACAGCTGCAATGTCTCCATCTGTCTCTGATCTCTCCATCTGTGTAGATTGCTTGCTCCATGAATCACAACCTGATCCTGACCTGCGGAGGTCAACTGTTCAGCTTTGGCAAGAACGACAGTGGGCAACTTGGCCTGGGCCACAGGACTGAACAGGTGAGTCACCAGGAAGGAATGCTGGAAGGGCCCATGTAGGCCTCATAGCAGTGTGGTAGACAAGTCCATCACAAGCCCCTGCTCGTTATTATTTTTTTCTGGTAATGACACCAAGGATTCCTCAAAAGGGCATCAGGCAGCGTAGCTCTTAAGCCTGCAGAAATTTGTAGAGAGGAGATAATGAGAGACGGAAGGAAAACCCTAGGCGAATATTGGGTAAAACTCATGGGATCAGATAGAGATTGCAAACTCAACCCACACATGTCGACTGAGCCGGGAATTGAACCCCAGGCCCCAGAAGTGAAAGATGAGGAACTAACCATTATGTCATCCCATAAGTCCAACACAAACCATCAAGTCAGATCACAGGCTAATCAAATGAACTGTGACATACATGTAAGTACTCCTTTGTCGTCGTTAACCCTGTGACATTCATCTGGTCTTACAAAGGACTTGTGATGGACTCGACTGCAACGCTGCCTCCTAGAATCGTTTTCTCAATATCAAAAATAGTCGTATCCAATATTTGAGAAGACTTCATTTGGAGCTAGGACAGGGCTAATGTAAATTATAAATTAGCTTGTGACTGTCAGGTTGTCTTAAAGAGGAAACTTGAAACATGTGTTCCATGAGGAATTTTCTGACAGAAAACGGTAGCAGGTTTTGAGAAGTTTCCTGCAGTCACATTCCACTTTCTCTCTATTGCATGTAAAAGAGCTCTGTATTTTTTCCTGTGCAGAGAATTCCAGTCCTATTGCGGGTGTGTGATGAGCACTGTATATCGGCCATCGGTGCTGGGACTGAGTTCTCTGTAGCCATCACAGCGCAGGGCCAGGTCTTCTCATGGGGGTCACCCGAGAACGGACAGGTAGGTGCTAGTGTCAGTACTCACTTCTCACAGAAAAACAGGTACTGGTAGGTTCTTGTTATTATATATATTAAACGGAACTGGAGACGTTGGCTTTATACGCAAAGCCGGGAATGCCAGAAATCGGAAAAAGGAGTTTGGCCTTGTAACAAAAGACTGTACTCGGAACAAAAGACCGGGCTGCCGGGAATTGCCAACATTTTTTCAGTTGTCAATGGTGGATGAAATCCGTCATTGTTTTAAATGATTATACCACTGTTTGTGGTATTCAGTACGAGCAGATTACCACAAGGGACAAGAGAGTTCGGTATTTGAAAAGACGCCAGCAGTGCACTGGGCCAGTTTCGGGAACAAAAGAAAATTTCATAACATCGTACAATCTGGGCGCTCTTTACAAGGCGACAGGCCTGGCTGAAATACTCGGGTGTCAGTAGATGTTGTCTGTCAGATAAGAGTAGCCCCCAGGCAGTCATTTGAAAGAAAATCATAAAATTAGCTGATACAAGCACTCGCTTATTGAGACCTAGTATGGAACAGGTATGTTTTCATCCTAACCACTTGCTGCCGGGTGGATTTTTCTTGAGCAAGACAAGATGCCGGCTCATTTTCAAGATTTTCCGTTTTCAAAATTCTTCAAAAATTCATCATTTCATTTAATGGCTGTTTATACCAAAATGAAGGGCTCTTTGGGCACTATTCTAAAGCTGACAGGTAAAATTCATTGACTTCTGAATATTTCAGCCAGGCCTGCAGCCTAATTGGAAAAAGAGCCCAGATTGTGCGGTGTTACGTGCGGTGATTCTTTTGTTCCCGAAACCGGCAGAGTGCACTGCTGACCTCTTTTCAGTAGGGGCCAGATTAGCGTGCAGTGGTGCTGTGTGGCTCATCCCTGCAGTGGTGGAGAGCTTTTGTCCCCGGTGGTAATCCACTCACTCGAAATGCCTCAAACAGTTGTATACTGTTTCAAACCAAGGCTGGATTATCTCCACTATTGAGAGTGAAAAAATGACGGTAATTCCCAGCAGCTCAGTCTTTTGTGCTATACATCTTGATAATAGTTCGCGGTACCCGCTGCTTCATTTGACTCGGACCGGCCAGCCGACCCCGGCAAGCTCGGTGGTCGAGTGGTTAAGACATCTGCACTAGTAAGCAGGAGGTCGTGGGTTCGAGTCCCACCCGAGTAAGCTTGTGAGGTTTTTTTCGCAAGTTCTCGGACAAGCACTGAGCATACAGTGCTTATAAATATACGTTGGGTAAGGGCAAACCCGTTATATATATAATTAACATCTCCCCAACGCAAAAATACATCTTGATAATAGTTCGCGGTACCCGCTGCTTCATTTGACTCGGACCGGCCAGCCGACCCCGGCAAGCTCGGTGGTCGAGTGGTTAAGACATCTGCACTAGTAAGCAGGAGGTCGTGGGTTCGAGTCCCACCCGAGTAAGCTTGTGAGGTTTTTTTCGCAAGTTCTCGGACAAGCACTGAGCATACAGTGCTTATAAATATACGTTGGGTAAGGGCAAACCCGTTATATATAATTAACATCTCCCCAACGCAAAAATACATCTTGATAATAGTTCGCGGTACCCGCTGCTTCATTTGACTCGGACCGGCCAGCCGACCCCGGCAAGCTTGGTGGTCGAGTGGTTAAGACATCTGCACTAGTAAGCAGGAGGTCGTGGGTTCGAGTCCCACCCGAGTAAGCTTGTGAGGTTTTTTTCGCAAGTTCTCGGACAAGCACTGAGCATACAGTGCTTATAAATATACGTTGGGTAAGGGCAAACCCGTTATATATAATTAACATGTATCATCTCTCATTAATCGCCATGTCAGCTTGGCATCGATGCCAGTCATCGCAACAATCCCCAGCTCCGTCAACCGAGACTCAGCAAGAGTGCGCCCATGACCCGCCTGGTCGTTACCCCCATGCTTGTGCCCGGCATTCCACGGGTAGCCCTTTCGTCTGCCAGTGGAATGACTGAGGAGGAGGAAAGTGATGAGGAGGACATGGAGGTGAGCCGGGGGACTAGACTTCAAAAGACAGTGGCCTCCGCATCCAAAATTACATGGCTACGGCTTGGAAATAAACGTGTCAAGGGAAATGCCTAAAGCCACTAGCCGTAGCCAAGTAATAAAGGCACACCACCTCATTGTGTCAAAACAGCTCCCGTTCTGAATGAATTCCAATGACACATTGCTTTCATAGTTTCTAAGTTTGCGTGGGCGCTTGATTTGATGTAGGCACATGTCTGAGCTTGAAAATACAGGAGAATCACAACAGAGTTGATACTGTCACCAGTGAAACCGCAGAACATGGGAAATGTTGCTTAAGAGTATGTGAAGTTCTTATCATTATGAATATGAAGGAATCCCGAATCTTTTTTTTAAATAAGGATCCCACTTCACTCACTGGGTTGTACAGATTAAGAGACAAGGTTTATAGCCCAGTTAGTTGCTGCTTAACAACTTCAACTGAATGAAGATTTGGATTTCCAATTTCCAGAGTTCTGATGAGGAGGAGCTGGAGGAGGTGTCAGGCTGGGACCTGCCCAGTCTAGGCGGGGCTGACCCCGCCCAGCCCCCTTACGGCCTCCAGTCCCTGAGCCTGGCCCTGACCTCGCTGGAGGGCCGCTACGACCGCCGGACGGTCCTGCAGCTCTGCCAAGACTGGCGGCTTTGGCAGGCGGCAGCCGAGGTCTGCGAGCTGGACCGCAACTACCCGCTGGCGCTACTGTACCAGCTGAAGGAGAGGGAAGGGATGGGAGTGGAACTCAGGGGATCACAGGGGGAGGAGGAAGAAGGACTGAGGGAAGTGACAGCATTGGTGGATAAGTTCATCAGGTGGGTTGCCCACAGGTGTAAACAGTTACGTTTTAGAACTAACGTCAGCTGTGTTGATTAGTATTCTGAGACGTGCAGTCACCTAATTTCAGGATTTTGGGGTTCAAATTTTAGACATTGACAGCAACACTGGCTTTCCAGTTGTGCTCTTTCAGTAAAATGAGTGAAATTGAATGTCTCAGCCTCACTGACTAATTTTCATCCCAACCAAATATTTCTAGCCATTGTTTCAGTGTTAGGTAACATGTTGACCTTTCTACAGACTGACATTTGATAAGTCAACAGATGTTACTCTGAGTGACGAGGACATCAAGGAGTCCTGTAAGCTGCTTCTCATCCAGGTGAGTCCCACCGCCAGACCTGAGTCTGTGGCTAACTTGACCATAGCGAAGCACTAAAGCTCATGTTCAAAATCTGATGTCTAGAGCTATGCCTAGTTCTTTGTCAGCTTTAAATATAAGGGAAGATGTTGATAGTCGACGTAGCCATTGCCATGGAAACCTGGTCTGGACCTATACAACTTGCCTCGGGTTTTTACTGCAGTTTAAACAGAACAGTATTGTGAAAGTGGCAGGAATGGACCCCCATATTATTTGATTTGCACATTCGCATTGTAGCACCACAAGCAAAATGAGACTGAGCATGTTTTTGCCAAGCATGAAAAGGTTTTCCAAGCATCAGATGAAGGCATGATTGAGTGAATGCTGATGAGTTCATTTGCCGATGCAGGTTCTACAGTTCTGGGCGGAGCAAGAGCTACCTCAGGAGGTGTTGGAGAGTTTATTGAGGAAGCACATGGATAACGTAGCCTACCCTCTCAGCGTCTTACTACTCTGGTAAGTAACTGGTAATCACAGGGTCAGAAGAATCAATAGACCTTATGCATGGGGAAGCCATTTTTGTTATTTTCCCTGAATCTGTCATATTCAATGTGATCTGTTAAATGGGGTGGTGCCAGACTATTCTGGATACCAAGCCTCACTTTCAGTTTTTTTTTTTTAAATGTGGCCTTAAACATACAGATACAATACCACAAATTCTAAATTATTCTGAATATAAACCGGCATTAATTTGTAGTAAACTCTCATTTATGTTGATGTTATTTTTATTCGCGGGTTCTGAAAATGAAAAGTTAACCTCACTTTCAATTCGAGATGGCAGACACAAGAATACAGTCTGTTGTATACAGTAGTTACAATAGTTCCTGATTCAAACTTGTCTGTGATTACCTGTAGGAAGCCTTTTCGTTGGCCGTGTCCGAAACAGGCTTCCAGAGCTACGGCTAGGTCTATTGTCTACGCGTCTCCACGCATTTCCAATGGAGTGAAGACGTAGACCTACCGGTAGCTGTAGACAAGACATTCAGATGCAGCTTTTGTTTGTAGTCACCATAAGTACATCATTCTCTACGTTGAAAGCCTGTTGACCAATTGATTATTTTATAGTGACAGCCTAGAATCTTCACCCTCAGCCGGTATGAGTGGCTCCTGCCTAGTCCCACCAAACCTCATCCAGAGATTCACCTCCAAGTTCTGTTTAGAGGTGACGTCAGCCGTGGTGCAGCATGTCAGCCAGGGGAAGCCAAGCGAGGACTTCCGACCGGCTGGCGGTGCAGTTGATGAGACAAAGGCAAGGAACAGCACCTTAACCACGCTAACGGCCGTTTCTTCCAAGGGAGGCGTGTACCGCCCACCGGGAGGGACTGGAACAGTGGCTGTGGAGAGACTGTGGGAGGAGGTCCTCCACAACCTGGGCAAGGATGCCCAAGCGAGGGCGCATGTCAGCATCAGCAAGAGCGAAGCTGCAGGCCTGGTTGATTCGAGCCCCGCCAGAGAAGGGCCAGAGAACTCCGCTGCAAAATCGGACTGTGTGGTCTTCACCTGCGGACACCACTACAGGAAGGGGAACTTGCAGGAGAGCGCCACTGCACTATGGATCAGCAAGATGGCCACTTTACCAGTACCATTGCCTAGCAACACACAGTCCCTTGGCAACCTATATGCCAAGGGAGACGGGTTCTTACCCATGGCTTGTCCAGACTGTGTGCACAGCTCCTTAAAGCTACAACAGCAGATTGCATCAGACGGCACGTCAACGTGAGTATGTCTTCAACTCCTGAAAGAAAAACAGAAACCAAATCTCTTTCCTCGAAACAAAAACCAAAGAGGTATTAAAAGACGAAAAGCTAACAAGTTCTATATCTAAACTAAAATGAAGTGCTTGATCGGACAAATATTTGTATGCGATGTCTAGATGAATTAGTTGTACAGATCTGAAAAAATGTTACCATCATTTTGAGGATGTATATTACACTTTGTGGTCCACCGTTTTGAGTATTCCTCTGTGCTCAAATTTGTGGATGAGGCTTTCCAGCAAAAGGGGGGCATAGAGATGGGGGCAGGGATTAGAGAATTGGGAGGGGGCAGGGATACTTTGCAACAACTGGACTGGCCTGTCAGGTTATTATGCACAATGTTAATCTTGCCATTTTGATTGTACGCAAGTCACTCGCAGTGTAACCTCGAGATATCAAATGTTTAGATAAACCCTGAAGTCCCTTTCAACAGCACCTCATGATGAGGCACGTCTGTGGCACATACACACGCAGGCCAGTATGCGTAGAACTAGATCATGATTATAAAGCAATATGGGTTTTTGCCATTGAAACCCATCACCACAGAATTTTAGACTGGATCTTCATAGCCATTTCCAGTACAGTACCCTTAGTATTGGTCTGCTTGGCCAGCGACCAAATTCTCTAACAAATCCTTGCTCAATACCTTCGGGTGTATATCGTGATACATGTATTTAAACTGAAATATGTTGTAAATGTTGAAATATAGGCATACCTTAAAAAGTCAGTGTCATAAAAAATTCCCACTTGAATTTTTACAGCTAAAAGGAAAATGTAAATAGCCGTTGACTCCAGTTCACTCCATAAGGTGACTAAACACTGTAAAACAACTTGAATGCCATGATGTACATGTAATAACTGATTTCATTGGATGCAGTTTCCACTATCTCATTAATGTGGGAGTGAGGTTACAGGTGGAATATCAACTAGTAGGATTAATATTGTCATCTACACTCGTCACATAAATGTGGGCTCATTATTACCATTAACCACTTGCTGCCGGGGGACCCGTTTTCCAGCACGTAGGCTTTATACATGGAGCCGGGGAACCCGAAATGTAACAAAGGGAACTGGGCCTTGTAACAAAAGACTATACTCGGAACAAAAGACCAGGCTGCTGGGCATTACCGACATTTTTTCACTCTCAATAGTGGAGATAATTCAGCCTTGTTTTGAAACAGTATACCACGATTTGGGGCACTTAGTGCGAGCAGATTACCACCGGGGACAAAAGTGCTCCACCACCGCAGCGATGAGCCACACAGCACCGCTGCACGCTAAACTGGCCCCTATTGAAAAGAGGTCAGCAGCGCACTGTGCCAGGTTCGTGAACAAAAGAAAGTTACATAACACCGCACAATCTGGGCTCTGTTCACCCAGCAGCAAGTGGTTAACATGCTACAACTCTGCCCCCCCCTCCCCTGGTGGGGGTATGCAACCCCTTCCCGCACACCAAGTCACTGTTATGAAGTATGAAGCATACATGTAGCAAGGGTACTCGTGTGTGAGTGCCAAGAAGTAAAATTGGGTCCATTGCAACAGAATGCCCAGCAGATTTACCTCAACAGATCGGCAGGAAAAAGGGATTCCTTAGCCTGTGCACAATCTCTCAGTGTCTGGCCCCATACTAGTGTGAGAAATTACTTCAAACAATACCCATCATAACTGGCGGTGTCATAAGTCGATGGGTATCATGTGTTCATGCCATGTCCGGAATGGACTCCATGAGCCAAGGTTATGTATCTATCGTCAGCTTGTCCCTGTGTATTTCTAGTGGAGCAAAGACACACCCGTAGACGTACAATCCTGACCAAAATTGTTAATAGCCATACCCTCCCCAGGTCTCCCACTCCCACCGGTCAATGTTGTCATCTCGAGCTGGGGCACCGACAGTGCCTTCAGACCCAACATGAAGAGGGGACCTGGGGGTTGGGGGCCCAACAAGATTTGGCCAGGATTGTACATCGAGACAACAGATTCGGATACAGCCTCAGATTCTTGCATGCTTGAACCTTGCTCGCAAGTAAAGCACAGAGGGCGCTATGCAGTGATGTAGAGCAGCCTCTGTGCTTCAATGAACATGGCGCATATGGCCCAGCACTTGTTAGTCACTGGTTTTTTTATAGCGTTTTATGCATGTAAACTTTGTTTAAAAATCATGCCATTTGCAGGGAGAGGAAGTGAAAAGTAAGAGTCCATGTGTGCATTAAAAATTATTTTTTGTACGAAGTAGTGATTTTCCATTGTCACTGAGTGGCATTTATTTACTATACTAGCTAAAGGAAATCACAGATATATAGAATATGGCGGTTTAATTGTATATGTGTGTGGAATGTGCAAATTCAAAGGATACAGTAGCTAAGCTTGCTAGAATGCCAAAGAGTTGACCAAATTAAGAACAGAATTGTCCTTTAGTAATAATACCAGTGACATCCCAACAAAAATGGGGACAGGATCATTTTTGAAAAAATGGAGCAAGTGGTGTAAAGCTGGACATTGAAAACCTTATTTTGGAGACCGATGGATGTTAAGGTTTAATATTTCCTCCAGCAAAATGTTCTTTTCAATTCCTAGGTGATGAAAGGATAGCTGCAATGGAATTTCACACAGACCTTCAAAATGCACCCTTTGGTCTCAGTCAATCTCGTGCTCAATTACTGTTTCAGTTTGAAGAGGGTCTTTTTTGTTTTATGCTAATGAATTTCCATATTCATGAGCAAAACTGTGATGTCATCCCAAGACAAAACCTCTTTATTGCCTTGGTTTATGCACAAAAATATTCCTGCAATTTTTAAAGATTTTACGAGCCTAAATTTTCTCGTTTGTTGATTTATTGTTGTGTAAAGTACTTATACATAACAATAAGCAAGCAATCATCCCCCTTCTCATAAAATGTTTTGAGTATTTTTTTGGTTCACAAGTTGAATAGAAAAACCTGTCCACTGAACCATGTCTTCCCTGGGAGACATCACAGCAACAGTGCCCTCACTTGTCCAGGAAAGCAAGGATAATTGCCCACAAAAGTGTACGTTTGAATGCAGTAAACCTAATAGAGATGTCAAGATGTTGTCAAACATTGAAAGAGTAATTGCTACTCTTTAAGGAATCCATTTTCAATGAGCTTCAAGCCCAGCCAATTTGCTAAAAGTGAGAAATCCCTAAAACTTTCAATTTTAGGCCTCTTCTCTATCACATGTAAGAAGTGTCTTTTGTATATGCCAAGTCGAGCCTCTTCAGACATGTACTTTTTCAGTGTAAATGGCTCAAATGAGAATATATTGTACTATGTGTTTAATATGTGGATTCAATGCAGAAATATTTTAATGTGAACTATAGGAGTGTTTGTGTAATTTGATATTCAAAAATTGTTTATGCTTGTAAATAGAAAATGAACAAATTATTTTAATAAAATTAAGAATACTTACTTAGGGCTTTGTCTTATTTTTGGAATATTACCAGAAAAGGAAATTAGAGATGAAAAGTTGCATGTTTATCGACAAGTGTTTCATGGAAATACACAAATTTAAAGGCTGAAATGTATTTTGTCCTCGTAAGTGGCATTTTGTTTAGGTTTTAGTACACTGTACTTCTCCGTTTGTATCGAACATTACAAATGTAATCTCTTCCACGTAACTAGTACCGATAGTTTGTATCTGGTCAAATCTAAGATTTTAAATGTTTCATGTACATTTTAGTGGTTCATGTACAGATGCACATGCTTTTGTTCAAGGACTTTTTTGGCTGTGTCCAAAAGATTTGGCTACGGCTTGCAACAACACACCTGCATTCTGGAGCCACAGCCACAGCCAAGTATTTCACATGCAACCTTTAGTTGCTGCAAAGTGACATGGCTAGGACTCTGTGCAAATACTCTTCTGTTAGGGATCAATCATACTGAACAAATGTAGAATCCAATTTGTACTTAAATTGCAACTCCCAGATGTCACAGTGGTGCTAAGAACCTTTATATGAGAGGTAAAGCTGGTTAATAAAAAGGAAGTTTGGTCGGTGTTATCAGTACATGCACATTATTTGGTAACGTTCAGTTCACTTCTGTTTTTCTGTAAGGTGGGAATATATTAACATTTTAATAATCATCAGCAAATGAGTTTTGGTTGATTTGGTGTCATTTTATCTTGGGTACTGCTTTCCCCTTAATGTTGTTCAGTTGCAGTGGACCAAAATGTAGGTTCAGATTGAGTTGTCGTGCAATTAATGCACGTTTAAGTTTGCGGTCCCACCCTCTTTTGGAGTTGGTGATATCCAGACAAGAACCAGGGAATCCATCATTTGGCGTTAACACAAATTTGTTGAGTAGTTTTCTTGGACTTGCATCATATGATTGTGACAGGAAGAGCTACATCACCAGTCTCCTCTCGAGCTCGAAAAGAGACAAGCCTCACTTGCTGACCTGGAAAAATTCCCAAATTGCAGTTTCAGTGTTTACATTTGTGACAGAGACACATTCATTACACTTCGAGTCCGTTTTCTACTAAAGCTGATTATATTCTTGCAAGGTTAAACATCCAACAAAGCTTGTTACAAAACCTTCGGCCATGGTACATACATTAAGGCTTTCGACTACGGCTTTTAGACAGATGACCTGTTATGAATTCCATTCCAAAACATACACAGTAGATTGGGTACGAAGCCACATCGCATAAGCCACTGATTTAAGCAGGAAGACACCGTTGGGCTACGGCTTATTAATAACCTGGTGCCCTTTTTAACCTCATTACCAACCACAGAGCATGTAAGTTACTACTCCTATATAACCATCTCAGGTTAATGAGAGAAGTTATCCAAATTTGTGGCAGAAAGTATTTTGCTCAACAAACTAATTTGCAGGCAACCAGCTAAGATGAACCCTTTTAATACGGCACTGGTGACCAAACCTGTTAAGCAAAATAAGTTCCACTCAACTCATTTTCAGATATCCAGTTTCTGAGCTAAAATCCCTTTCTAGTTTGTTTTAATGCCTTTGCTTTGTAGTACATCAGCTGCACATTACAAGCTACAAACCAAGTTACCATGGTTACACAAAATATCTGATTCTGCAGTTATTTCCAGCACACAGCTCAGCTGCTTGGAGAGTAGAGAGCTTCATCCTTGCATTAAAAGAACCCCAAAACAATGTCTGTACTTTCAAAATAGAAACTTCTTTTACAAATGTGTTGAATACATTATTGTTCTGCTCACTGTGGTCAGTAACACTGGCCATCGGGACTACTGTACCATTCCTGCACAAGACAATACTTCAGTTAATACTATGGCGTCGAAATTCCGATCGTACAAAGCATATGACACGGAGCTCATATTACCCTTGTGTATGTTGCCAATTTGACATGGGTTTTGCCATGCCCAACCAGAGCTGATCATCACTGGTATGGCCATTACAAGCCATCCAGTCTTGGGCCAACTCATGAGCTGCTCAAATGAACTGTGACAAAAGCATTCCTCTGTAGGCCTGACTCAAGCTCACGCCCCAGGTCAAAGCTACGACTTAACAATCATTATCAATCAATGGCCCAGTCTTGCCTGCCATGCTCCACTTTCTTGAGACATCCAACCTTCCATTTTTCTCTTCTGTACAATTTCACTCTCCATAATGTCAGTTCTTCAGAGAGCCTGTAACAGGACTTGGAATTAGCAGCTTTCAGAAACTGCAGAGACAAGAACCTGTAACGCTAACGTTCAAAACACAACTACAAATACTGTTATAATTACAAACGTAAAAATAAAATACATTAGAAAATTACAATGCATGTTACAGAAATCAATCTAATTAATGAATCTGTTAAAATATCGTTTTTCAACTGTTTTTCTTTAATAAAAGTCGAAAATTTCATGAAAAAGTCTCTCTTGCAGAAAATGACGTACAATTTTTGCAAATGAATACACAGGCACAATATGACAAAATAACAAACCAAGATGCAGCTCTCCACATATTTGCCAGATATTTTCTGATGCCCCAAGCTTGAACAAGCTGTTTACATTTCAAGCTGTGAGCTGAACAACACTGCAAGATTTCCAAGTCCTGTCACAGACACAAGCATTGCATCCCTCCAATCCACGTTCATCCCTCGTTTGCTTTAAAAATTCTTGAGTGGTTACACTGTACACAGAGTAAAATTTTACACTAAAAGAAATCTACTCATGCATCTGAAGTTTGTGCTGCACATCGAATACTATTTAGCAGACACATAACGGACATACCTTACTAAGCCATCAAGTAAAGAGCATTGCAAAGCAGAGTTACTACTCACAAGTCATGACCCATCAACAAATGTTTGCCGTGAAGGTGTCTGGACTCTTAAATTGAAACCTTTCTGTGCATTTTTAAAGCTTACCCATCCCCGGTGAGTGAACCTACGCACGAGAGAGCCCCAAATGAACAAAGCACGGTGCAAACATTTGGCTGCACAAAAATATCACCCACGCTTCTAATTTGCTTTCTCAGCTTTTAATCACTTACAAACGCTGGGCAGTTCTGGAACTTCCCTCGTTGCTGAATAGTGAAAATGATGGGAGACAACAAAGACTGATCAGCTTTTTTTAGCAAAGATGTTGAATGAAAAAGGGTTGTCACTCAAAACGACACAAGCTTTGTCCAAAAGGGTTTTGATCGGGTGCTATTGCAATAATGGTTTGCTACTTTATTTATTCCTTTTTTTTTTTTGGGTACAAATTCAAAGTTACCAACACTTTTACATCTGGCTCACAAAACCGATTTGTAAACAGAACACTGACAGCCAAATCAAGTTATCCGCAAGATCGGTTATTTTCTGTTGATGCTGCTTTGGAGAACTGACAAAATGCAGTCGTCATTTCCATCCTGAAGTTACTGACTGAAGTGGCTTAACTGTAAGGCAAGTTGTCCGACAAAAAAAAAAGGATCAATTTTTGTTTTTCTTTTGTTTGTCTTTTCAATATCCACTCAGGACAAAACCCCCAATGCTCTGTTCCAATGACCAAAATATTCACTGAATGCAATATGCAATGGAATGGAGGCATATCTACAAATTACAGCTTTAAAAAAGCACAGATTAAGGTAGCATTTCTACAAACAATTCTTACATAAACATTAATAATCTTGCTGGCATATAACAGCAATTTATTTCAATATACAGGTAAACATACTCCACACAGTGTTGCATGCTTTGACATTTCAAAGGCTGCCATGAGCTTGTTTGGCACAGACCAAAAAACAAGCGACTTTGAGATCTCTGTATTGACCGTCGGCAAGTGTTAACTGGGGAAAACCTGGGTTAGCTGTTTGGCGAAAAGCTTTTTCCTGGACACTACGACTTGATTTTTTGCAGCTACTTTCCAGACAAACTTGCCATTCAGAGCGAGGTTCAATGGGCAAATTCACCTTTGGCGTCCGTGATACCTGGCGCCTGTGGAACCATACCAGGATGGCTGCACACGCACCACCCTGAATGATATTCTCCCCAGTTGTTCCGGAAATGACTGATTCCATCAATTTAGTCTGAGCATCTTTTCAGATTACAGTCTTTGTCAACTGAATTATGCCATGGAAACATACTGCTTTTCAAAAAGCAAAAAAAAAATTGTACCTTGATATATTTTTCTGGTGCAACAATTTTTCACTCTTTCAACACAACTGGACTCAATATATACTGGATACAACCATCACACTAAGGTTTTCAAGGTCTTAAAGTTGTAAAATCTATGCCACAAATTTCTGAACTAAAACTTCCTAGCAGAGGGCACACTACTTTTCTTCAAAAAGGACAGCAAAATACGGTAGGGATTAATAATCCTAGCAAAATGACACTACTGCTAAACCTTTTGTAAATTGGCTAGTAAGTAAGACTGCAAAAAAGAGAGAAACACTACATACCAAAGTGACCAATTAGTTACAAACAAAATCTGGGGCAAACTGCTGATTGGCCCATGTATGCTGCAGTCAGGTTTATTTCCCACACAAAAAAAGCTCACGGGGGAAAAAATGCAAGCTGGTAATAAATTCATAAAATATTTAGGGTATTCTAATTTCTTCGGCTTTATTGTGAGTAGAGTTTTTCCTGCAGATAGAAATTCATCCTGAAAAAAAAACTGCACGGCACCAGCAATTTAATATCTTATGACACCTCCAGGAAAAACTCTACTCACAATAAAGCCGAAGAAATTGGAATACCCTAAATATTTTATTAATTTTAAGTTATCTCATGACAAACAGAATCAAAAGCCACAAGTTACACATTAAAAATTTTCTCCATTTTGGGGAATCCTTCAGTTTTAGAAATTCTGGTGCCATTTATCAATATAATTCAAACTTAAGGGTAATTTTTAAAAGAAATCTCCCTTACAGACATTCACAGAATGTCTCTAAATTCATTGTTCAGGGAAAAGGAAAAAGATCCAAAATGTTTCCACTGCACTGTCCACTAAATAAAGTCACATCACTTTTGCAATTCAACTCAATTAAATTGGAGCAACTGGTGTTCTGTAATTTGGAGGTACATTTTCCAACTATCCTAAGTCACAGGATAATTTCAAAGCCATTTCTTAATTACACTTCAAGAAATCAAAGTCAACAATGAAGGATTTTTTTTTACTGAAAATAATCAATCAGCATGCAAGTTAAACAGCCGTGGCTATGGATAACAAAATACCACATTACAAGATTCAAATAACTCCTCTATCACTCTACTTTGTCTAAATTTATCCCATTATTATTTTTGGCAAATGGCAATTTCTTGAACATTATGCTAGGGCCTAGTGAAACTACAAAAAATCAGAAACTTTTAAAAACAAATTTTCTTTACCTGTGTCAATGGAACTATCCTCAAAGATGGACAACATATTTCTGCTTCAGGTTAAAACAGGCAAAACAAATTACCTAGCAAGTTGTAAATGTAAAGCATAAAACGTCTTAGGTACTTACGTACAGGTTGCTACATTAGGTTACACTGCATGCATAACTATATATGGACAGTCAAATCTCACCAAGTTTTTACGTTTTGTATTTTTGTCTCTTTTCATACTTAAATGATGGATTTTTCTACAATCTATTATTCATAAGATTAAACTGTTGACACAAATCAAAACTGTTTGGGAAATCATTAGCAAAGTCACTTTTTTTTTGGTAGGTTTGTTTTGGTTTTTCTTCCCCTACAGTTCCATGGATGCGAAAAGAACACAATTTTGGTTATTCGTATCTGAAATGCTGAGATCAAGATGGTCAACATCACGAGGACTTCAACAACATGCAATGCAATCTCATGAATGACCAATTTACAAGCTCTGCCTCATGACTACAGGGGGCGCTGCTCATCCTCGCATTAGGAACAAGAGCAACTGCCAAATGCCAAACATTGTCAGTCACTATCAAATGCTGCTTGTGGTGCAACTGCGCCCCCTTGCCATCAACGACACGTTAAAATCAGTAAAGCAAATAAATACGAAGCTTAAAATTACAGCAAGGTATCGATAAGACAATTATGACAGCAATTAACGATATGGCGTGTAATATATAACATAATCTCACTTTAATCAAGAAATTATTCCTGCCCCCTTTTTTCGCAACAGGTATTTTTTTCAAAAAGTGCACATTGACCCACAACATTTGTTTCCGTAAGTTCTTGCTTCAGTCCAACATATGCTTGCACACAGACAACACAGCACTTGCTACACTGTTATTTTTTGTGACTTTTTTTAAACGGCGCTGTTGACAGCAGAAATGCGACTGTCAGTTTTGATGTACCACCTATGCTTGCATTCTATACACAGTGTTCGTGCTAACAGGAACCGCCGCGGTCCTTTAATTTAGGCATAATTGCATAAAAATCCGTCCCCAAACAAATTTGACACAGTGTTCCAACTGTTGTAAATGTTCTAACTGATGGACGACAGTTGAATCATTTACGGGACGTTTTCCCCAAATATTTCTTTACTTCAATAGGGCATTTTGATCTGGGTACAAAGTTACTGGATTCAACCTTCTCAGTCATTTTGTTGCATAAATGCAGCAAAATTTGAAAACAAAAAGGTTGGACCATTACTATGATCAACAGTTCCTGCCTCCAATTTTGAACGGCTCCAATTTTAAGGATGCTTTTACACGGACGCACCCAGCACTGGACAGTGACCAATTTTTTGCATCTTCTACCTAAATGACTAATTTGTCCCATGGGATATTTTGTCTAGAATGTTTCCTGATTTTGTCGGGTATCCATTTCGGATTTCAATGTTCTTTGGTCTTTCTTTTTGTCATTTTTGTAAACAGCATTAGGGTCTACATGTACATAGAAATCTAACAGGGATGATCAATCTTTAACCTGAGAGTATCTTAACAAATGAAGGCCATATTGTTTCTTGTCTTTAAGAAAGAAGGGCTGTACAAGAAAAGAAAAAACTCTTTTATCAAAGGGGTACTTTTTATAAATACAAAACTGTGCCTCGCTGCATAGTTGGTTTCAAGATTTGACAGTCAAAAAGTCAGCCCTTGGAGGAAGGCGGAATTCACTCTCAAGGTTTGTACCTTTTGTTTTTGTTTCGTTTTTTTTTTCTTCAGAAGGCACTATATCATTGTGGGTAAAATGTGCATAAAAACATGACATTGCTTGCAATATTATGCATATCAAGTTCTGATATGTCAACCTAAATGCAGATATGTGGAGCCAGTCTCTTGTCTCTAACACTGACACACAGACAAGTGTCGCATGTTCCACGAAGGTATGGGTCCAGTTTCAGCACTTTACCTAACGCCCCCCCCCCACCAAATTCAACAAATATCATTCTTAAACTGTTGTGAAACCTGTCGGTGAACAATGGCCAGGTAATATTCTGGTATACTTTCAAAATTGGTCCTCCCATGACAACGCTGTAAATCAGACGCACCTGGTAGAAAGTCCAACTACTCCCAGATCTACAACCTTGGCACAGTTTGACGGCTACCAGCTAATGTTCATATACAACATGCGCACTTTGCAAGCCCTGGTTTCCGATTTGTTTTGATTTGTAGCCAGTTGTAAGCATCCTTCCTCCATGTCCCATTTTGTGTTTTGTAAGGCTGTATCTGAAATACTTGGATACGGGGCCAGCAATAACACGATCATCTACGGAATCAGACAAGTCTGCTTCTCGTAGACTACGGGTTACTTTCCAGCTGTGGCCAAGTTGTTTCCGTCGTAAAGACTTGCCTGAACCGACTTACACCTTCACTGAGCTTCCCATGCCGAAGCGGAGCTAATTCAAGACAATGCTCCAAAGCATCTCCACCAAATGTCGCTGAGTGCCAAAAAAAGTGAAACACCACCGAAAAACCGTCTTTTCTAGCGCTCTGATGATACCGAAGACAGCGGCCGATATGAGTCAGTGTCAAAAGTCATCGCTAGACTGGATGACCCCTGACCTACCACTGATGTGTGATGGATGGATATGAATTAGCCACATGCACAATTAACCAACTACTCACTGCTCCAAACAGAAAGGCGCCCTTTGTCAGTATAGAAAGAGATCTAGTGTGAGGGTTACGAAAACAGTTAGATACAAAAAACTGCAGTCACTAAACCACTCAAGAATTTTTTAGCACTTCTTGCTGACAACCTTTTTTCTCCTATTTCATAGGCGAAACAAAGTGCCTCCCTTTTCAGTTACCTTCACTATCTTTTTTTTACATCTTTTTTTTCCAAATTTTATTATAAATTTTTGTCTCTGGTTGCCAACATCCATTCAGCACACATCAATCCAAAAAATATGAACTCTCCTCTCATCTTTAATTTCCTTCAGTAATAAAAAAAAAAAAAAATATGATTGAAAAGGAGCAAGAAATCCATGATTCTGGGTTTTGCATCTTAGGGGACATCTGTGCCCTCCCTGCTCTCAGCATGCATGGTGTCTACGCCTCCGTTATACGGTGGTCCTGTGTGGGTACCGGGCAGCTCGTATCCGCCCTCGTGGTAACTTGACACCACGTCCTCGGAGGCGCCTTGAAAGTCCGTCGGGGCAGGGCTGAAGTCGCCACCCGGTGACAGCGTTTCCTTGGCATCGCTGAATGCCCCTGGGACATCCTCCTCTGAGCTGCTGGATTCACTGGCCGAGTCCGACACGCTCATTTTCGGCCGGCCTTCGCCGGTCCCAAGCCCCTGTTCTTCTTCTTCTCCTTCACCCGTCCTCTCCACGTCCGCCGTGTCGCCCCCGGCCGACGGCTCCTCGGTGTCGATGGTCAAGCCTCGGCCTCTGCCCTTTCCTGGCATGACACTGCTATCACCGTTGTTTCTCTGGACTCGCTTGGGTTTGGGCTTGCTCGGGTTTTGGCGCCGATAACCGGGGCCTAGCTCCCCATAAATTTGCTGTTGCTGGAAATCAGAGAACGTAATCACAAACACATGATGGCATCTGTATCGATACAAAATGAAGCTCGTAACTTTAACAAAACCCTGAAAGTCATTAGAATGGTTAGCAGAGGATGCAAGTCTTGTTCAAGGCCAAATTTCACAGTGCTGCTAAGCACACAATTTTACACTAACAGAGGCCCTGTGTATTTCATGGAGACCGTAAGCAGTAAGCTTAGCAAAAGGCACGCTTACCTCGAGGGAAAAATAAATTGACAAAACGGAAGTGTCTTTCCGCCTCCAACCATAAGCACAACCAGGCAAGGCACCGCCATGAAATTGTGCTTAAGGTTAACACATTTTTCTGCTATAGTAAGCACGACTTTTCTGCTAACTGCTAACTATGAAGTGAATTCCATGTCAAAGAAATATTGCAACAGAAAAAAGTACTACTAAAGATAAATTTGGCCCAACCTGTATTCATTCATTTCATACAAAGTGCCACTGCTAATGCTCAGACATGAGCTTCTGACTTAATTGTCAGGAGATCATGCAAATGGAATGCACCACCGGAGCACTGACTCACCCTTGCGTCCGGTACGCCCCACATCTGTTGAGGTCCTGGAGGGAAGTATCCATGCATTGCGCCGTTGCCATAGCTACCTCGCCCCATCCCCCCTCGCTGATTTGGCCGACCACCTCTCACCGGTGCGCCCGAAGCTGAATACATGCCACTGGAAGGGTACCGGTTGAAAAAAAGGAAGAATGTGATTCATTGACAAAAAAATGACCAAAGACAGCGAATACTGCTAATTTTTACCATTTTCTTACGAGTCTGGCCAATTTTTCTCATCCTGGCCTGAGCAGCTCTTTAATCAGATATTGGAATACTGCTTATCCTTGCTGATGTAAATCTTAATCCAATGCAGTTTTCAAAGACTGGGATACCACTTACCCTCTGCCCCTTGATCCATCACTTCCAGCCCATTCACCCACAACGACCCCAGCGACCTCCAACCGACCTCCGGGACCAGGAACAGGAGGTCGTTTGCCTGCACAGACAGAGTGACAGAGAGAGAGAAATGCACAGTCATCAAAGGAAACAAACTTAAGCAAACAATTTGAACAATTGATGGGTTCCAAATTTGGAATAGGAACACATTTGAGAAGTCGGGCACTTTGAGCAAGTGCTTGAAACATCACAAACTGACGGCAAGAATCCTTGAAAATATGAAAAAAAAATGAAAATTCATGGGCACATTAACCCTAACCCACTGGCTCCTGCACTAGAAAGCACACTGAACCTCACAAAATCCAACAGGTGCATGTACTTGTCTATGTACTTGTACATGCAGGTCACTCTACCAAACCTGATAAACTCCAACAGAATGAGCCCGTTGGAGTTTGAGTGATATGGTATGGATGGGTCTATGCAGTATAGGATGACTTGCACTGAATAGTACCAAACCTGACAAAATCAAGCATAGTCTAACAATTGGTACAGCAAGCCAGACACTGCACACAATGAACCCTGTGTGTCCCAACTCACACAGAATCCAACACCATCTCCCTGGGCCTTTCATCCCAAGTCTCACAAAATTCAACAAGTTAATCAGGTACGGTACCAAACCTGCCAAAACTTCACAAAACCTGCTGTTGGAGTATGGCAGCTTTGAGGTAGTTAGGGTTAAGGCACCCTGCAAGAAAGTTTTAACAGTACACTGGTTCATGGAAACACATGTGAAAGCATCAACGTTGACACTGGTTTTGCAATAACAGGCAAATCAAATCAAAAAAGATTTCATGAGCCACCTGAAGCCCCACTTCTATCACAGTAAACTAATAACAAAGCCTCTACGGCTACAACTTCAGGAGAAAAAACAGGGACAAAGACAGCAATGGACAAGCCCTCACCTTGCATGCCTCTACCTCGACCCATCTGTGGAGGCATCGGCGGCATGGACGCTCCGGCCGGTCGAAAGTTGTAGTAATACTCCTGGGGTGGGAACTGGGGAGGGTGACCCATCGGTGGGATGACCGGTCGGGCAAAATCAATGTGGACACCGTCCTGGATGCATTGCCTCATGCGCTCCACCTTACCCACTTGGTCCATCTGGGTGGGGGGGGGGGAATGAACAACCAAGAAAGGTGTGATCGTCATCACTGTGTCACTGTCAGTCATCCAAGGTTGTCAGTAATTCATTTCAATGACCAATGTCACAGCCTGTGAATGGTTAAATGCACTGTAAAAACAGTGGCAAATGTTTTGCCTGACGCACGGGTTCTAGGTAAACTGCAATCAGATTACCAGGCCATGATTCTCATCTGAGAAAATCTTACTTAAACAACAACTTTAACAGTGTCCACTGGCAATGTCATAATTTGTCAATAAATGCCAATCGAAACGCCAGTGTAAAACTTGGATGCTAACTGATCAGTGCAGCAGAAGGTTAAACACCAAAGGTCAGCACCAACAAGATTAAAAAGTCAAAGATCATCGTCAACCAGATTAAAACAAATGTCAGAAGCCAGCACTAACCAGGATAACCAAACCGCCCTCACCTTGCCGTCACACAGGTCTCTCAGGTTGCTACCGCTCATGGCACGGTGTAGCTTGTACTGGAACAGTTTCCCATCAAAGTACAGCCAGGGGCAGCACAGCTCCCAGGGGATGGGGGCACCGCAGGCGTCGTTAGCCAACAGTGCTGCCTCCACGCCGCGCATGAAGATGGCAGCTAGCTGTACACCACGGGCAGAGATGCTGGGAACCTGGACCAAACACAAATGGAAAATCACATAAAGGTTACAAAAACTCATGAAAAGAGTGCAGAAGTTACAGCCGTTACAATCAACTGGCAAGGAACTGGCATTCACAACATACACTGTTCAGTTCTAGAGACTACTTGGTTATCTTGGACCAAAAAGGGAAATATTAACAAATAAAGTCCCCTCTTGGAAAGACAAAAAGCTAGGCTGCAGAGTTCATAGGGGGTTAAAAATGCCTTATATATGGCACACACTAACCGATTTATTGGATGATGAAATAAACGACTGAAATAAAATAACGAATACATTAATTTACAGTCATTAATTTACTGAGAGAGAAAAATTTTAATTTTAAATTAATTTTAATTCTAATCAAGAAACGTCAATGTAACATGTGAATTTATCCGAGCGAATGACTATCTGACAAGTATTACGAGTGGCAGTTTGATGAGCTGACGGATTCAACTGAATACAATCGCTCACCCTGAGTTCCTGTAACGTCTGCGGTTGGTTGAGCGATGGTGAGACACTCTGAGCCAAGAAGGCATCTAACTCATGTCTCCTGAGAATAGGAGGACTGAAGTGGAGCATGTACCTACAAAAATCAGAAAAGAAAATCAGAGTTTTCCAAATGCAGCCAAAACAAAGTTGTTGACTACAACAAATACAAGTATTTGCAGACATTCATATGTTTTAGTTAATCCTTGAATCACCTTCACAAAAATCCATTCATTTGTTTGGAATGCGTGAGAGATGCTGATCTTATTTTATTAACCTATTTGTTTTTCCACTCAAAAAATCAAACTTTTTCTCTTAAATAAGAAGTCTCAGATTATTGGTTGCTTAGTATTTTCATTGTTTTTCACTTTACTTAATGAAGTCTTAAAGAAATAAAGTCTTTCATTTCACAATGTCGTTCTTTCTACAATATTACTCTGAAAAAAAAGCAGTGAACTCAACGTTTTAGGCAGCATACTCTGCATGTTGTCAGAGTACAGAAGAGCGTATCAAAAATGGGCGGAGCACACCAAAAGTGAGCGGACCTTACTGCCCATTAACTGAGTTCCCAGGTTGTATTATAAACCTCACCAACCAATAAAAAGAGAGATTCCCTGCAAGGTGCTCCAGCAAACAACCCAGCAACTGCTGTCTTTCTGGGAAACAAAGGAAATGACCTTCAGCCCCAAGCCTACCTAAGGACACAGCACAGTATGATGGCGTGCCTGGGCACATAGGTGGTCTTCAGCATGGCCGGGGAGTCGCTGTACATGCACGACAGGAATGCCCTCAGTCTCATTGTCTTGTCCTCGGGCTCGCGGCCCAGCCAAAGCCGCTGGATAGGCGGTACCAGCCACTCCATGGGCGTGGCTTCCACTAGGTCTGGCTTGGGGAGGGTGGACTCCCGACGGATCAGCCACTCCTTCAGGACCACTTTGGGCATTTCTCCGCTCCCTGGGTTTAGAAGAGAATGGTAGGAAACCATGAGTAGAAACGAAAGCATTGAATTCATATGTTACCTTAGCCAGAATAATTTGTACCATAATATCAGAATGTGTGCTGAGACATAGAGTAAAACCTTGATAACTTGAAATTCAAGGGAACGAATAAAAATTCGAGTTATCCGGACTTTGAGTTAACGAAAGTCTCACAGCCACGGAGCCAATACACCATATACACATACAATGCATGTAGACATAATCATTACAAACTCGCTCCATGGCAGCATCCTTTTGGTGGCTATTTTCTGTTTTTATTCATTCTCATGGAGCATTTTTTGCTCATAAATAATTGCTTTCCTAAAATCTTTCATTGTTGTTATCTCAAGAAGTTTTGTTTATACCAATAAATAAACAATTCGTCATGTGGAAAAATCTTTGTTTTTTTCGCCGATCACGTTTACAACATCATGTGTGCTGCAGAATTCAGGTTTGCTTTCAAATGGGTTTTCTTATGACATCACGTACTGTGGTCTCAACACCATTGTAATCAGGCAGTGTTTGGTTCGTCCGCACATTGGTCTTGAGGTAGTAATCAGGCTACCCTGAAAGCTAGGATTTGTTCCAGTTACAGTGTGGCATGGTTTATGAAGCGTGCTGTGCTACATGCGTACCAAGCAATCGGATCAAGAGTGAAAAGAAAATGCGCACTTGGCAGCGATGACTCAGAACAGGGTTTCGTGGTCCCGGGTTTGTACTGTTTGAAGCAATTTGGCAGCAGTTATTCGATCAGCGTCACAAAAACTTTGACTTAAAGCGGGATTTTGGCCACTGGTAATTCGGCTCAGGGAACTATTTATGTACACAAACACCTATTCTTTTGGCAAGAACAAAACATCACTTTTGAGACAAGTGGTCTTTCGACTTATCCAAGTTTCACTTATTGAGGTTTTACGGTAACACTAAATTTGAATCACTGGATGTATCCCATTTCAGATGGAGCAGTGGGTTCAAACAATGGGGGGAATTTTGACTGCAATTTCTAGCAAGACCTTATCCTGATTGGATTGGATTTGCTGATATGGGTGTTAACCAATTCCTGCCGGGGAGCCTGGTTTCAGGCGCCGTGTGTTTATACGCGTGGCCGGGGTCTCCGAACTCGGACAAAGGGAACTGGGCCTTGTAACAAAAGACTGTACTCAGAACAAAGGACCAGGCTGCTGGGCATTACCAACATTTTTTCACTCTCAATAGTGGAGATAGTCCAGCCTTGTTTTGAAACAATATACCATGGTTTGGGGCACTTAGTGCGAGCAGATTACCACCGGGGACAAAAGCGCTCCACCACCATAACGATGAGCCACACAGCACAGCTACACGCTAATCTGGCTCCTATTGAAAAGAGGTCAGCAGCACACAGTGCCAAGTTCGTGAACAAAAGAAAGTTACATAACACCGCACAATCTGGGCTCTGTTTGCAAGGTTGCAGGCCTGGCTGAAATACTCGGGCCTGAATAGATTTTGTCTGTCAGACTAGAGTGGCCACCAGACAGTAATTCGTGTGGGTGCAAACATCCATTAATTGAAATGATGAATTTTTGAAGAATTTTAAAAACTGAAAATCTTGGAAAGTCTCGATTATGTGCACTGCATTTTACAAACCACCCGGCAGCAAGTGGTTAAACAAGAGACATTCCGGAAGACGCTTTTAGGAACCTATATTATAAAGGTGCGAAACTCTTGAGAGGACATTGTGGGAATGGAGCTGATTCTCTGTACAGACAATTTCTTCAGAGGGACATTTCTTTGAAGTAAACCACAGATAAACTCACACAGGAACAAAGTGTTCAAACCCAGGGAGCCCAGGAGCGGAAGTGACACACTTCGCAATGTCTTCTTGGTTTACGCTCAGAAATTCCTCCACACAATCTTTCTCAAACGAAAGAGTTTTTTTTTAACAACAATCACTACCAAAGCCAATTGGTGAACAAAAATGAATTCTGCAGCGAGATTAGGTAAAGCAAGCAAGCACTCACCATTGACCTCCTTCAGATGCTGGCAGCTGAAGAGGATGCCGTAAACCTTCTGACGGATGGGGCGGAAGAGGTGAGTGGAGAGAGGAAACTCCCCGCTCATCTCATCCTCAAGGGTCACCCCAATCTTGATCTCACCCTGGAAAACGGAAGGGGGACGGGGGTGAAAAATGGCAAAATGATGTAAGCACACCAAATGGTCCTCTTCTGGCAGAATTTTTCAAACTCAAAATAACAGCAGGAAAATTTAAGCCATCCGATCCCAGCAAGCTTAATGGTCAAGTGGTTAAAACATCCGCACTAGTATGCACAATGTCGTGGGTTCAAATTCCACCTGAACGAGCTTGTTATTTTTTTGCAACTCTCGGACCACACTGAGAATACATTTTGAATATCGACAAGACCTAGTCTAAATTAACATCCCTAACGCAAAGCAAATGAATTTCACTATCGGTCCAACGCAGCAGAAATTGTCGGACTGCTGCATACTGATGGATAATCAGAAGAGTTAGAATTCCATCATTTCTGTCTGATCCCCCTTTCAGGATCCTTACCCATCTCAGAGCTTGAGCAACTTGGGCCATCATGGTCCCTGTCTCGTGCCGGTGCTTGGCTATCCTCAGCACCTCGGGAGCCACGAAAGGGAGGGGCGGAGCTTCCACCAGCAGGCAGGGGAGGACAGGCTGCTCCATCAGCGACGGGATGGAGGAGCGGGAAGTTTGCGTAGTGGAGGAGGTGTCCGATGACTGGGCATCTGTTGGCTGTTTTGAGGATAGACTACTGCTGGAGGAAGGTAGCTGGGGGTCCTGGACCATAAGGGAAAACCAGATTATTTTAATGATCAATAGTGGTGCTTGATTTTTTTTATCAAAGCCTTATCAACAAATGTTGTCATACTTATCATCAGAGAGATAATGGGGCATGTATTTGACAGCCCGACAGTAGCACAATCTAAAATGTTCATTTTTAGCAATTCCTGTTTGAATCGCAGTAACACGGACAAGAAAGCACTTTCTCAAGTCAAGCTCTCCAAGATTCTTCAACATCCACAAGGAGATTTTGGGAGGACTTTGCATAATTGAAGAAGGTAAAGTTTGAATGTTACTTTACATGAGACTTGAAGCACATCACAAAGAATCTGTACAAAGAATCTGAAATTTGTTTCTATGACACAGAATCGGGAACATTCCCAAGGAAAAACAAGCCGAGTTAGGGCTAAATAAAACTCACCTGGGGTGTTTTACTACGTGTTGAGGTCTGTGGCCTGTGAAGAAATAAAAACATAGGGCCACAGTCAACACCTGCAGTAATTGACATGAGATCTGACAGAGATGTAATGCAGAGTGGTTTCTGGTGAAAGTCGCAGACTAGCCTGGCTTGTGCCTACCTCTGTGGACTGCTTGCTTTCCCTTCGGTCCCTTCCCCATCACTAGGGCTATCTTCAATGGTTTCCAAGGTCATATCCGCCATCCTCTTCTCCAGGTCTTCCTCCATCTGAGCGTGGATGTCATCGGTCAAGGCCTGAAAACAAAACAAGAAAAAGCTGAGCGACTGAGTGACATGTCAAGCCAGGCATCCATGCGCAGACCTGGCCAAACTATTATGCATTTGCCATTTTCAATTTGGCAAACTTGTTTGCAAGGATGAGTCAGCCTGAAGGTCAGCTGTCGTGGCCTACCTTTTCTAGGTCTGACTGCGATTGCTCAGGTGCCTGGACGACAATCTGTGGGGCTGAAGACTCCTGCTGAAAAGAGCAAAAAAAAAAGGGGGGGGGAAATCATACCATGAACATTCAAACTTAACTATCTCTTATTTCACTAGGAACTCTCTTACTAAAACCAGCCCTGTTCAGTATATCATTAGCACATTCTTTGTAACTTAACCCTGTAACCTTACAACTTCCAAGTGGCATCAAGCCCTTCTGTGATGTAAGAAAGACTTGGACCTACCTCCCCAACTCGGACACAATCTTTCCAGACTTGTGGATTTAGAAATGTCTGGGAAGTTTAGGATTAAGTGTTAGATCAAGAGATCAGTTTTAGTAATGTAACACCCTGAATGCTGGGTGCAAAGAGAACAAGAAAGACTGGATCCTTTGGTACAGTACAAACACTGGGGAGCAGAATTTGTCAACACAACAGAGCCAGACAATTTCAATTTCCAATATAATCATTTCCTCGATTAAAATAATCCCAATTTCAACCTCTAGAGTAGCATGAAACACTACCTATCGCTTGCAGAAAGTTTGTTAGATTTTATGACCTCAGCCCGGGGTTAATGTACCAACAACGTAATCCTCACCTGCACCTGTGTGGTTCGCGTGTTGGCCTGATTCTTGTGAGATACGTTGTTGTGGTGACCGCCAGAGGGATAATGACTGAACTTGGGAACTGTCACGTCAGATAAAAACCCAAAATATTACATGGGAATGACAAAAACCCAAAATTTAAATGGCGATACAAACTATGGCAAATTCAAACATGCACACATAAATTGCACATCAAATCAGACTGAAGTGTTTTGAGTGTTACTTTCACTTTAGAAAAGTCAAAGAACAACTTGCTTGCTCCGCAAACAGAAACAACAAATGTAAGAAATACTACAAATAAATCTGTCTTTTCCTTACAAAACCAAGAAATTGTTGAATAGAATGATCCGTAGCAACTAGGACATAAATTAGAGCCAAGATTACTACATGTCTGATTTCATGAGCTACCCCTCTCAGGCTTCAAACAAAGAGGGCAACATAAAACTGGATTTTGGTGGTCGTATCAAAATGCTCATTGAGCAAGCCAAAACACATTGGCTTACACTTAGGAGGCTAGACACAATCCCTCTCCTGAATATTCATTGCACTCACCTTTGCCCCTTGACCTGCCCCAGGCCTCCCGTGTGCCGTACCAGTAGTACTCCACGCAGGCCTTGAAGCGGCGGATCTTCTCCTCGGTGCGGGAGGTGGAGTTCTTGAAGACGTCGCGGGCCACCACCTCCAGGTTGCGGGTGTCCGGCAGGTTGCGCACGTACTCACTGACGGTGTTGACGATGACATCCAGGGGTGGCAAAATCAGCTGCTGGGCCCTCAGCTGAGGTAGCAAGCGGGACAGAGAAATTGGGGGTAGCCAAAAATGAATATTAACTCTATTGTGGAATGCAGACGAAATTCTGTCAAAAGATAACACGTTTAAACAACTTGATCTTTCTAAGAAAGATTTGAAGCAGAGTGTCTGGTTAACTGTTGAAGAGACGACCTCACAAAGCTAAGGAGCAAGAGGGACAAAGAGTTTGGTGTGAGAAAGGCTGAGAAAATTTGTTTTGCTGTCAAACACATGATAAACAAATACCTGTTTCTATCCAGGGCCCAATTTCATGGCGATGCTAAGCATATCATTTATGCTAAAAGGGGCTCTGTGTATTTCATGGAGACATAAGCAGTAAGCACTGCAAAGGGCACGCTTACCTTGAGGGAAAATTTGCTTAACATGACAGAACAACAGAAATCTCTATGCGCACACAACCCTAAGCACATCCACGACAAGCAACGGCATGAAAAAGAGCTTAAGGTTTACAAATTCTACTGCTGTAGTTAGCACGTTTCTGCAAACTGCTAAGCAGCTCCATGAAATTGGGTCCAGGTGCATGTCTTTCTAGAAATTTTCTCAAAAGATGAAATACCTGTCATAATCAATTGCATCACAAAAACCAATAAGAAATAAAATCATGCTTTGAGACTAGTTACTGAAGAGGTTTAATCAAACTTCCATTATTGACACAACACCCACTTCCAAGAAATTTTTTAAAAAGGCTATAGCTATACCACAGGAAAACACACATTCAAAAGAACCAGGCTTTAATTCCTTTAGCAAGTTATTACAACAGTGCATTAAGGAGTGTACAAATGAGAACATTTGCCGCTTACTCTGAGTCCATTGAGGGGGTGATCTGGGCCTAACAGCGACCAGTGGAATAGGGCAAGATCTTCCTCAGTCAAAATGTGATTGCCTGGAGAATGAGAAAGGATCCACCGCAATGAGACTACCTGATTCACGCAGTCTGTCGGAAAATCTACAAATGTACGGCGGAAGTCCAAACATTAACTGGCTCACTGACTGGCAAAGAGTCTAGAAACAAATCCATCACATTCCCTCAAACTGGAGTTTCGAGCAGTGACACCGTTAAAGTTGCCACAGTCCAGCATAATACCAACTTTTGGGGACCATTTACATAACAGGTTTTGCCCTTACCCAATATACATGTATATTAATAAGCACTGTATGCTCAGTGCTTGTCCGAGAGCTTGCAAAAAAAAACCGACCTCACAAGCTTACTCGGGTGGACAAGTTAAGGACCAGTTTTGAGGACCAGTTAAATTTCTCGGACTCAAAATTTTAACGTCATGAATTCTCATCCAGTGGTCTAGTCGTTTTTTGGCAACATGTGTAGAGCTGTGAAGTTAATTTGTGGCTACAGTAAAAATTTCTCATTCTGTTGTCTACGCTAAAAGTTCCTTACTGAAAATACCTCAAGCATGAAAGAGACTCTACCTTGTTTAAGTGAATTCTTCACAAGTGTGTCACTTCCAAGTGTAATCTTTTAATTAAATTTGTGAAGTCAGGAAAACGTGTCAGAGAAGCAAATCAATCTACCTTCAGCTAACACCAACTGCATAACACAAGTTGTACAGCAAAAACTGTCCACTGCACTGAAGTGGTCCTTATTGAAAATTGTCGTTTTAAACATGAAATTGGGCAAGAAAATTTGTTCAGATTTAACTTCATGTATGTTGACCCCCAAAACTAATTTCGTAACTAAAAGTACACTGTAAAACAAATGCCGTCTGTTTCAATACATTGTTTAAATCATGTCAGACTAAGGCCCTAAGAGTATTTTCAAAAATGACATTTTTGCTGTAAGACCTTTTAGCACTGAGCCGACAGTTCCAGCTTCTGGAACTGGAAGCTCTATGATTCATAAAATTACATTACTGCTGTTAGAATTTGGGTGTTGGATAAAATGGAATATTTTCCAAAACCGACTTGTCCAATGTTGTCATCCGAGAAAGGATCCTCATCCCTCCACCTTAACAAGAAAGGAGGCAGCATCATTTCTAAAATGGTTGTGCTTTCATACCCTAATTTTCTTTTCTCAATTACCAAAAAATTTGGACCCTCCACATGTCCCCCATTCCCACACTGGGAGTGGATGCCCCAGTTTGGGCTGATGCTATAATGATGTGTGCCACTAGTACTGTGCTCAGAGTAACTTTAAAGGACTCAGGGAGCCGGGGGGGTCAATGTTACACACATGGCCAGGGAATCAAGGTATTTACAGAAATCTTCCTTTCCTGAACATGTCTTACCGAGCAAGGCAGCAAGGATGACCAATCTCTCTGGGTGCAGGTTGAGCGCCTTGGCCACCTCCTCCATAGAATACTGGACTGACAGTAGCTCCCCCTTCTTGGTCAGCTTCATCAGGTGGGAGGAGAAGAGCAAGGGTGGGTCAAACAGCGCAAACTCCGGCGTCTGGGCCAGGATGCCGTGGCAGCCGTACTGGCGCAGGTAGGTGATGACTTCGCGGGGGTGGTCCTGGGAACTGCACAGGGTGGTGACACCGCACTGTCGCATGGCAAGGCGCACGCAGGTATCTGAGATAACAAGACGTTAATATAAAGGACATAATGTAAAAGCTTTCGGTTGTAAAAGATGCTGCATTTGGCAGGGAAATGCTATCGTCTAATTCTGGTACTTCAAAATCTACAAGCTGTAGTACTTGATGCCCCTTGAAAGTTCTATGTATATGTCCAAGTACTGTACCACTGGCTTCCTTCTAAACCGCATTTTGAAGCATTCGAGAAGGTTCTAAGCGGAAATGTGAGGGGTGTATGCGTAAGTGTAAGCTTCAGTAATGGACAAGTGTTGGGACAACCTTAGCAAAGTAAAAACTGCTACCTTACTGAAATGCTACGGTACCTTAATGAGCAGCAGCATTACTGTCACCATGACAATGGTTATCACATGTTTTCTTCTAATGCATGCTTTTGTAAGCATACATAATATGCGCATGCATCAGGTTCTCCTTGCCAATAATTCTTTAACTTTGTTTATAGTTTGGTCTAGGACAAAGTTGGTTATTTCAAAAATGCATAAATATATGTGCAACAAATTCAGGAAAAAGAAAACTTGTTTATATGAATGCCATAACCCAATCAAAATGTTCTCCTGATATTTTGATTTTAAAAGCTGTCCTGTATCTCGTCAAGTGCTTCAGCACTGCGGTCGTATTAATTTCTTCTATCAATAACTTTCCTTCAATAAAAGCCATATTGTTTCTCTTGTATTCAGAGCCTGTGATGTCTAATTACGCAGCCCCGATTCATTAGCATTAATTCATTAGGCGTTAATTACGGCCAATTCCTGCCCTGCTCGGGGACGGCTACGACAACAGAGGAACACTGTCAACAACAATATGCATACCACTGCATAATGTCTTGACCTTCAGTGGTCACTGCTGTTGGTGACATGTTACAGTTTTTGGTCATGTAGTGTCTTACACGTCCTACATGTACGTGTACATTGTACATGTACTAAGGAATATGTAGGGCTAAGCTACCAAGGGTGTGTGTAATCAGGGTCCAAATTCTTCCATCTAGCCTGCTGTACAAGAAATTCTTGGATCCGCTCCACTGATGGAGTAATCCCACATAGCAAGACCAGGCTAGGCAGTCAAGAACTTACTGTAATAGGCAGCCCGAGGGGGTATTTTCTATTTTAAAAGGATTGAAAGCAGCCCCTTGTGCATTCTTTTTTCTCTTGCCTTTTGTGAATGGTGGCCCAGGGATGGTGGGAACAAGCCAAGAAATGGCGGCAAAAAAATGGAGGGTTCCTGTGTTCCAGTGCCAGCATAGCCAGGGATTTATTCCTCTGCTTTGGACAGGATGGCTGGGTCAAAATATTTCCTTGAAAATCTTGCTTGGAAAAACAAATCTTTATGTTGACAGAGCAGATACATGCACTGGTATCTCTGGAAGATCATCATTAATCAGCAACAAAACCATCAAAATCACCATACATCTGCAAATTCAGTGTTAGTCCGGAATCTTTAGAAGGGCTCTTCACAAGTATGTACGTGTAGACTTTTACATTGTTCAACAATTGGAAGGAATATCATGGCGGCTGGCTGGGTACCCAGGTACTACATGTACGAGACAAAACGAGACACAACAAAATGAGCAATAATGCACTCTTCTTATCTTTTAATACATACATGGAAACCTAGAGTTTAGAGTAATTTCTTTAACTTCCAGAACAAGCAGAAAAATTTAGGACCTTAAAACGTCCCATGAAATTCAGAAAATTGCCTTTGGTACAGCTAACGACCTGTTTGGAAAGCAAATTGCTGGAATGAGTATGTCTGTTTGAAACTGGACATACCGTATTTTTTTATTGACCTTGATACCTTAAGAATGAAAGAGATTCTGATTTGAAGTAAATCCTTCACAAAGAGTGTCACTTCTAAGTGTAATCTTTTTTTAATTCGCGAAAAGTTTGGGGGAAAAGTGTCAGAGAAGCAGATCAACCTACATGTACTTTAACCCTAACAGTACCGGGCATTGTTTGGCTTAGAGTACTCAGTACTACAAAATACTACGTAACACTCTAAGCCTGAAGGACCTAGCACTACAAATTACTATTTCTGGCTAGGTTTATTCCATTGTTACTTGTACAGAGAGCAATGAAACCATGCATTCATAGTACCACAGCACTGTATGGTACATTGTCTTCTCTATTGTATTTTATGGCTTCAGAGAATACATGTAATAATGTCATGTCCTCTTACAAACGACAGGGCTGAGTACTACATTTTACTACGAAGTAGAACTTTGTAGCATTTGGGACTGTTAGGGTTAAGCTAACACCAACAGCGAACACATGTCTAATGCAGCAAAAATTGTCTGGTGGTTGAAATGAAATATCAATTAAAGCCTACAGAAATACATGCTCAACTTTTCTAAACCAAATGTGGTAGCACACTTCCAGATTCTCATTCTCCCCACACTGTAATCAATATCCATCACCATCATCTAAACTAAATATGACCCATGTCCCAAATATCTGATTTCATATAGAAAAACAACGGCAACGATTCCAAATACACGGTAATTTGTCGTTTTCCAGCGAGTCCATTACCGGTAAGGACAGTGAATTCAATGCATGTATTGACTGATAGTGGCCCATGCCCCAATGAACTCCTCTCCCCATCCCGTGTATTCACAGGGTGACCTAGATATTATGTAACTTAATGTGCACAGTGGACAGTTGTAAATAAATGAGCCACAACAATGCACCTGACAAGCCCATTCACAGGATCCTTTCTTTGTGGGGTTTTTTTCTCCCGCAGTTGCATTCTGAAAATCTTTGGCTTGTGGGAAGTGGCGGTATGCCAGGCCAGCATCTTTCATACATCATAGGCCGTGGGCATAGAATGCAATCTTTAAAAAAAGCTTAAAAATGAATCAGGATGACAATGATCTGACCTGGTCATTTACAAAACATGCTCTGTGCAGCCAGAGCCTTTGGGTAGTCATGAAAGGATTTTACTCCCAACTGATTAGGCAAGTTAGAGGGTTTCCAAAGATGGAATCCAGACCAAAATTCCCAAGCTGAAGTCTCAGAGTGGTAAAAAAGACAGCACTGGCAAAGACTTTACAACTAGTCAAATTATCGAACAACGAACAGTTGTTGCCCTTTCTGCCCTATCAATTATTGCAAAGTGGAAGAACAGAACCAATCACATTTATCAACAATAACCAAATTTGGTACCACAAAACCCCCTCACCAAATGCTATATTTTTCATGAGCACTGGACAACCAGACAATGTTGTGACTTCTTTGTCTCACTCTCAGATGGACACTGAGGGGCCTGCAGCTGTCATTTAGTCTGGCACCTGTTCCTAACACAGGGACTCCATTGTTATTCAAATCATCCAGGGCTTGAGAGCCTATAATCACAGGACAAGGGACTACCAAAATGCATGTGTGTGACTAAAGCCAATACCGTGTTGCCTGCAAACACATAACAATTTGTACACTATCTGGTATGTACATGTACAGTGTACACGTACACGTTCTGCAGTGTGAGTTCTGCAGTGTGAATACATGTACTGTACATCATACACACTAGCCCTTCACAAAGGACAATGCAAGCTTGCCCAGCGCGCGCGTGGAAGCAGAGGGGGTTACTTGGCAGCGTGCCAAGGTCAATAAAAAGCGTACATGTTTGGTATGAGTAATTCTTGCTTGGACTAATTTAGTGTGTATAAAATAAGAAGGGGGGGAGGTTGAATTTAGCCTCCTGGGAGCATATCAAGTACCATTTGGATGGTTCCTTTGTAGCTATAAATAAACCTGGAGATGGTTGGAGTTTAAATCTGGCCCTGCTTTTGCCTGTATGAATCTGTCCTGCTCAGAGCTTCAGTTCAGGCGGAGAATAATGTCATCTTGGGGTGGAACACTGTACAATGCGGTTTTGGTTTTGATGCCCAATTGTTACGCCAGCTCTTCAGTCACAAAAGAAGACAAATGGCCAATTTTTTTTTCTATTTATGGTTTACGAGGAATGAAGCATGAGTACAGCGTTAGATGACCATGTGCACTTGGGCCAAGATGATAACAAGAAAATGGACACTCATATCAACAAACACAGAGTAAAATAAAAAACTAATTTACAACGGTATAGCTTGAATATCCCTGCATATCTACCGGTAATTAGCTGTTCTGTCACAAATTCTATATTGTATCCAGACAATCAAAACAATCCAATCGAGTCCAATTAACCAAGTAAATTCCTCCCGGTCAACTCTCACATTACATGTGGGCATGGATATGCTCCACACAACTGAAAATGGGTTTTTCATTACACAATTTCACACCTCAACATTTACACGTGAATCCAGCAAAAATACCAGATGAACACCAGTTTACAAGATGAAAACCAGTTTACCAGATGAAAACCATTCTAAGATAAACATTCTCCAACTCTGGCACGTTTTTCAAACTTCTCAGGAGACTACAGATTCTAAGGCAAATTACTGAGTGAATAGGAAACAAATAATTTGCCAGATGCTGAACTGCAAATCATTCCAAAATTGCCGGAATTGACTGCCTATACATGTATCTATATTAAAAAATAACAGGCTGAGTATTCAATTAAAACAACAAAATAGCAAGATTTGCTGGTACTTCCAAAAGCAGAAATCGAGGCGCTACTTTGGTATGTATGAATCACACGAGGCATGTAAAACAAGTGACTACAGCGATGCTGTGGCAATGGCAACTTTGCCATTGTGCGCTTTGTTTTGCTCAGCTTTTCCCCTTTCTTAGTCATAGGATCAAATGGAGCAATGTTCATTAATCAGACTCCTTGCTGAGCTCTTATTCACCATGAGTCCTCCCCCATCATTGTCATCTCCTAACGATGCAAAGTAAGCAAGGTGACGTCACTCCTGTCCACAAAGTCACCTCACTCCGGCGAGCCTCGCTGGCTAGGTTTGTTTACAATCCCATTTTAATTTGTAGTCTTTTTGTGATAGGACAGAATTTTCTTCCCTCAAATGTAGGTTTTGAATGGGGGTGCTTTAATCTCCTTAGAACTATTATAATCACTCAACAACAATCAGGTTGGTGAGAGGGAAGTGAATGGATGAATGGTGAATTTTGGGTTAACCTACAAACAACGGCTACATGTGCACGAGGGTTTATCCACTATGAATACAGGGCGAGGGTTCCCCTTGTTTTCTCCGAAAGACGCAATCTACATTCAGAATTCGCATCTTAGCATGAACCCCCCTAAAAAGCCCTTTTTAGCTTGTTATAGTTGAGTTCTGAATAAAAATGACACTGCTGTTAATTTGGATGCTTCCATATTTATTTGAACAGATAAATAAGAGAAA
Source organism: Acanthaster planci (assembly GCF_054643075.1). Classification (NCBI taxonomy): domain Eukaryota; kingdom Metazoa; phylum Echinodermata; class Asteroidea; order Valvatida; family Acanthasteridae; genus Acanthaster; species Acanthaster planci. Next base: position 17,977,539 of record NC_141780.1, on the reverse strand, counting down.
ACATGTTTTCCTTTCTCTTTCAGTACCTGGTGTTTGATCTCTAGTTCTGACATTTTTCGAGACGCGAGACGTACATGTACCAAATAGAAAATCTCAACATCAAACGACAAGGCGCCTGATTTCTAAGCGACTGTTCATAAAACACGTTCTTAATGAAGTTACTAAATGTAGCCACGTCATGAGTTTGATATTTATTTCCTCTGAACAAACAGTAATATGAGAAAAGTTCATTTCTACTTGACAACAAATGACATGAAAGCATTAAGACAAGGACATCTGGATTCTTGGAACAAAGATATGTAGACTGCACAAATGAAATGCACAGTGTACATGTAGGACTTATTTTTAAAGTGTACCAAAGACTGAGAATTAACATGTTTATTGAATATTTCTTTGTTTCAATTCAAATCCAAAGCACCAGTCTTTCCACCCATTACTACACGTCCAATGACAACATGTAGATACCAAATGTTCGCAAAGCTAGACTGCAATGGTCTGCCTTCTTCAGCTTCTTCCCGATAATTTTCAGCCTCAAACTACTGCAGGAATTCAGTGAAATGCAATGCCACGAGGCTGGAGAATTATCAAATTCCACAAGGGTTTTGTTTCCCAGAGTAAATGTTTACTCTTGGTTACAATTTCTACCAAAGACAGGAAATGGATTTATACTTCTGTCCCATCTGCAAGAAAGGTTAAGAGAATTTAGGAGATATCCAAAGTCTATTTTCTGCACTGCATTTAATCTCTTCCCAACTTTCAAATCTGCTTCTGAAGCAGAAGACACATATTTTTAGGGCTGAATCAATTTGAATAATTCACTATTCGAATATTCGACCTTCAATTCGATTGAGTATCCGAATATTAGGTCGTGCCGACTGGCAAATTGTTGACGAACAAAACATATACAAAATCAGTTGCAATATATTATAATCACTATAATAGCTTCTCACACCTAGGAGTATCTCCAGCCACGATTTTGCAAAGCTTAAGTGATGAACAATACTTCTTGTCTTGATGAAAATTTCTATTCCTTTTAAATTTTTTATAATTACTTTTCGAAATGTAAGATTCTGTCACTTTTCATTTGAATCTGCTTGAAACACGCTTCCATAGTGCAATTTTTCACATTTAAACAAAAGAAAATTCTTCCTTCTTTTTTATGAATTAAGCATTTGAATATTTGAATTCGGAGAATATTTAATATTCCATAATTGATCAAATATTCAGATATTCGACACAGCCCTACATATTCTATTGTTTTTATTCAGTTTTTATTTTCGTTTTTCTCAAATATTTTTCCCGGAGGGTTGGCATGTGTTTTCTTTTTTCTCCTCCCTTTCCTATTGTTTTGGGTTGGAACAAAAAGAGGTACACGTACATTACACAGACCTAAGCTTGGCAAGCAACAGCGGGCACGGTTACGACAGGCAGACTTCGGTGGGTGAGCTTGGTGTGGGAGACACTCAGGAAGCAAAGGTGAAGTGAGAGAGGGGATGAGGCAATGGAGGGCGTAGGGCAGGATCACATGAGGCCAGGGTTTTTTCGGTGACAATGACCCCCCCTTGCTCTCTGTAAACAGGTAAAGTAAGAAAAACACAGGCCCGCATACCGGTAGCCCCAACCACAGAATCATGACTGGGCTCATAAGTTTTGATCAAGTGCACAAAGATGGATACTTGTCAATAAAAAGCATACAACGGGAACAAGACCTCCTGCATTTGACAGCCACGACAGGTGCAGCCGGCAGGCCTAAAAATGACGGACAAGACAGGTTCTGTGTACAGAGGGGAATCATGAAGAGAAGTGAGTTTACAGTCTGGGTTTGAGGAACCAAATTTTTGATCCATCAGATCACTGAACAAAGATTAAATGCAAAGTGAAAAAAAAATCAGATGTCATTACTGGAATATCTCAGTCCCTTTTTTGACTGCAAGACTTTGTTGCATTTTTTAACTAAAAAATTTGGTCCACGGAATGTCTAATCATGATTTTTAACCCTAACTGCCAAGCATATTGCCATGCGTTCATAGTGCCACAGCACTGTATGGTACATTGTCTTATCTATTGTATCTTATGGCTTCACAGAACAATAAAGTCATGTCTTCTTACAAGCGACAGCGCTTAGCACTACTACATTTTACTACAAGTAGTAATTTGTAGTATTATGTAGGGTTAGGATTAAAGGATTAGCCTTCTGATGGCAGCATTTTACACATACAACACAAACTAAGCACATGAATGTTAAGAATTACATGTAGTTTAAGAAGCATGCAAGATCTCATAAAATGCAAGTGCAAATTGTTCGCAGCCCAGGTCTGGACACTGCAGATTATACATGCGCACAGGGGAAGAATTTCTGAGTAGCCCACAACTGTGGAAGAACCAGATCAAGTTCAGCCAGTATTGATTGCAACAAGGTGACACTCTGCAAGCACCGTCTACAGTGGGACAAGTTTTGTTTTTGTGAGAGGTCGTTGCACTGGAGCAATTCAAATGGTCAAATCTATTTCCACCTTCCTGCACATTTGGGCGGGCACCAGAGAGAATTTCCTCTCCCTGCCCCTCCCTGGAGTCCATATGAGAGAGACAAAAAAACAACACATTCTGCACAATCAAGCTTTCACTAATTGTTTTTGAGTACATTGATTGACACACAGTCAAACGTGCACCAATTCACTTCACGCCAAATGCACAGTAACAAACGGTCCTTGGCCATCTCTGTTTGGACTGTCCTCCGTTACCACCCCCCCTCCTTCCTTTCCAAGCATCATCTTTCTTCAGGAACCAGAAGGCTGGTAGTGACTCATATCAATACAGATCATCGTCCGCCAATCTATCTTCGCATCTTCCCCTCCCCCAGGACCCGCACGAGGAACTCTGGAGGACGCCTAAAATAGCCATCTGTGCTGAAATATGATTCATACTCGTTGTCATCAACAGTTCCATACTTGCTGCGCACAACACCAAGGAGTGACTCATGTGGCAAAGGAGGGGGGAAGGTGTGGGGTGGGGTATTTACAGTTAAGACAGGGGTTGACAGGGAAGGACAGTTAGGGACCATCCTGCGTTGATTAGGAGTGTCCAACTTGACAACTCTATGGAAACAGTGTGGTAAATAGTACAAACTTGACCCATTTGGTACTAAGAGTGGTCAAATAAATTTCCAGTTCATTCACTTATCTGTTACTTATCATGTATCCTATTTTAAAACAACTCATCCTTCAAATAGCAGTAAGGTTTAAACTTTCAAAGACTGCTCATTTTCAGAGTACAGTTCAAAATTGCTATCAGTTGGAAGAAACATAGGAAATTGGTCTTATACCTTACTGCATCTTTCAGCCACTTTTTACATTTGAATTTTTTGTTACTTTTCTGACAGACAAGGCCCTCCATCACTAGAATAACCTAATGCCAAATGTCAAAGTGTAGATGGAGGTCAATGAGCTTACCAAGGAGCACACAAAGCACACGAAAAAGTAAACCAAGAAATTCAGACCTAAGGTCAAAGGTCAGAAATCACTGGTTTGGCCTTCAAGGAAAACCTCACCAAGCTAAACACAACAAACATGGCTGTCACAGTTTCAGTGCAAGTTGCAAGTACTTGTACATTCTCAGTGAAGAATGTGATCTGTTTTGAATCAATGTGTGACTTGATTTGACACAAACCTTTAAGGCACATGTGCAACACCGTTTTTTCACACAGAGGTTTACAAGACAAAATGAAATGTTGTTGGATACCACAAATTCAAGAAAGTTTCCCTCTTTAAAAACAAACTGCCCAAAGGGGTTCTGTTTTACTCCAAATTTCTGCTTGTAACAAATGGGATGTCAATGTTTCCAATGCTAGGGCTTTTAATAACTCTACCCAAGTCGAGTTCTTTTTATACCACAGGGACACTATTGAAAGCTTTGTTTTCATAGCACACAGCCTCCACTGCTACACATGCAGCTGGTAAAAGGTAAGTCTGGCGATCAATACTGCAAGAATATACAGCACATAAGCCTTCAAGCTCACAGCAGGATCCCCCTTCGTTTGCATGCCACTCCAACAAGTATACATGTGTGAAGTTTAATAACAATACCTTTCACTTTCACAAATGTTTTTAAGGCAAATCAACCCCCAATATATATATATGTATAGACAAATAAATTTTTACTTTTGAGTCTTCAAAACAGACTTTTAAAATCATAAATCTACATTTGGGTTGATGCAAAAGTAATAGGGATTTCGGAAAATAAAAATGTTTGCAATTCTTACTTTGTGACAGCATGTTCCTATTAATTATTTGAAAACGTTTCCCTGGCTGGCTGCACAACTGGCAATGCAAGAAAATAGCAACCGCCAACTAACAATGAACCCAAACAACATGTACTCTTTTGAAATTCTGCTCCTAAATAATTTGGTCCATTCCCTAAATGTTCTGTTCCAAACAAGGGCAACTTTTACTAACACTAATTATAAATTATATTATTTCACTCAATCATGAAACATTTCCCAATTCCATTCAAGTACATGTTGAATGCATTGAAATAAAAATCAGTTGAAATGACACGCCTTCAAAACAGAAACAAGCCTTGCTGTCAAGTTTCATTAAAATTTTTAAGTCCACTAAAGACTACCTGAGACCAAAGAGGATATATTCACTAAGTGAAACACCTCCCTCCATTTAAGAACAAATGAGATTACTGTAATAGATCTGTTAGTCGAGAACGTCTTGTTCACAACCAGGCGCTCGTCAGAAACCGCAAGCATTGTTTTGGGGGCTTTGTGGTCAAACCAATTTCCCTACACGGGCGCAGGCTGTCAAAACCGCAAAATTCCTTAGCACAAGGGGAATCTATTTTCGACTGAAACGTCTTGACACTACGAGCTGTTGCGACTTTGCTGAAAGATTACAAATGAGCTGGACTGTAATTAGCACCACGGGAGTGATTTTCACAAGGTTTTTGGACAACGGGCTTCAAAACGGCCAACAACACGTGTAGTTGTCCAGCCGACAACACTTCGGTTACGTTTGTGCGCGCACGCAACCAGGCAAACAAAAGCTAAATGGCCGCCACACAAAGCGTGTGTGCAGCGCAAATCAAAACAAAGCCCAGACCACAATCCGGGGTCGCTTTTCACCTGCGGGCCTGGCGAAAGACCTCAGGGAACTCACTGCGAGGATGACCATGGTGTTGGGGATAACTTACCAAGGGCAGCTGGAGGTGTAAACCACGCCTTAGGTGGAGGTGTTCCCTTGTTGTGGACGTGAGAAAGAACTTGGAAAGCTGTATTCCGAGCCTGGTTTTGCGTCTTGAGCCATTCTTGTATCCGTCCCTTTTCCAAACTTCCGCAGAAATACACGATAAGCTTGATGTTGTTGCTTCGGCATGTACGGGCAAGGTTGTCCACGAAGTGGAACATGTTATTCCACTCACCACCACATACCCAGTCTGTGAAACTCCCGCCATACAGACGATGCAAACAGCTCTCCGCGTCCACCAGAAGAAAGAGGGGGTTTTGGCCGACCAGGGCTCGGCCACGACGGCCGGGCCCGCTCTGCTGCAGCCGCTTTCTCGCAAGTTGTCCGAGATCGACTCTTTCGCATGCCTGCGGGCAAATTCGCTCAATATACTCCAAAAATCCCGAAAAACCCATCGTCCTGGGTCATGAGAATGCAATTGTAGATCAAGAAGACATGAGTAAGGAAATGTTTCCTTGTGAAGAACAACAGTTGTGCAAAATAATTGCACTATCAAATCCGAGGAATGTTTCGTACTTTCAGAAACCCGCCATGTGCTCCAAACCTCTAACAAAAGCACCAGTACGCATGCCTAGATCTATTAGGGCAGTGTATTGTGGGTAGCGTGCCCTCAAATTTGGGCTTTGAATAGAGCCCAATTCTGAGAGTTGTAACGCGAAATTCTTTCTCTTTTATGTTGATCTTTTACGGCATTTGGAGCCAGTTTTGGGCTATTTATGGAGTGTTTTGACGCAGGTATTTTTGAATCAATTTTGCTCTGCAGTGTGAAACATCATTGTGCGCACATGCCGTACGAAATGCAGTCTTTGACAAGCGCACGCATTGTGGTGTGTACTTAAGGGACTGACGCTTACCAGGAGTTTTGACTTTGAATGTCCCATGAGTCAGAATTTGTCACAAGCTTGACATTTCCATGTTTTTTAAGCACAACTCACACAGTACAGATCAAAACAAACGTTGAGTGCAAGACTAGACTGGACAGAGTCCAGACCGAGTTTCTTTTCTTTACTGAGGTGCAAAGAAAAAGAATAAGGAAGCTTCTATTGTCCGTTATTTTCCTTTATCTTTTTGTTTCAGTTTTATGGTAATACTTTTTGAAGAGAAACCTCGGACCCATTTTATTATAGCAAATGAAATAGTGATCAGTCATTAGTGATAGACCGATTGCAATGGAGTCAGCTGGCTGCATATACCTGTACCTCCAATATGGAGGGCATGCCCCAGAAAGGCAACCTTCACCCAATTTGTTGACCGTCTTTTCCTCTTCTACAAATTCATGCTGTGAAATGTTTTTGATGCTATGTGTTCAAAGTGAAGTGGTTGTTTAAAATTATATTAATATTTCAATAATAATGACCATCTATTTGTGCTGTGGTAACTTCAAATGACGACTGTTACATCACCTTCAGATAGTGCATGCCTTCTACACACGTACTTTTGTTCTCCATCTCCAGTCAGCGGCCTCTTCAGCGCTACAGGGGGGCGAGACTTTTGCCCCCCCCCCTTCCCCGTCCAGATGGGGGAAGGGGAATAGTGTGCAGTTTTTGAACGCATTAGAAACGGTACTAGGGCCTTCCTTTGGAGGGGAATATTTGGTGGATTTGAAAACAAATCTTTCTTGGGAAAAAAATCCGATTTTGTCTCCCCTCCCTCACCCGACGCAAACTCTGACCGTGCTGCTGATCGCAACTACTCACAAATATGAGAGCAGTACTTGGGTGTAGTGGGATATACCGGTGGTTAAGCTGCAGTTGAGAGGGACGCCTCTAATAAAACTAAAAAGAATACTTCAATAGGCCTATTAGTTTTCTGATGAGCAGTTGGAAAAAAAGTTTGCTGGTTAAAGTTGTCTTGATGAACAGAAGAAGCTTGGGACAGGAAAAACTTGCTACAAGAGGAAAGTTTCGTGCAATTAGGGAAATATTTGGACACATATTTTGGGACCAAAAATTAGCCTAAGTCTTGCAACAAGAACCTTGGGAAATAATATTTGCCACAAAACATAATTGAAGACAGCATTATAGCCCTTCTCCCTAGTACTAATAGCCACACGGAACCACGCGTGAGTACTTGTGTGGCAACCGTGGGGTATATTTCGTTTTATAAATAGCACGTGTGCCTTAATATAAAAACACATGCTACACGCTGGGGCAGGCTGAATGAACACATGTAAAGGAAGAACATCTCAATAAGCGGCGCAAATAAAGGGCGCCACCGAAGCATGCTTAATCCATGAGGCTTCTGGAGTTTAGTTCAATACTGCATCCGAATCTGTTGTCTAGAGCTAGGTCTAGGTCTTCACACTTCCGGAAATAGTATGCAGAGACGCGCCTACAATAGACCTAGCCGTAGCTCAGCTGGAAGCCCGTTTCGGACACGGGGACCATAGACAGGGACGGAGGATGCGCTGTCATATGGTCAGGGACCTCAAGTACCCAGACGACAGTCTTACTTTTGAATTCATTTTCATCAGTAAAGTTAAAACACCAGCATTTCGCAATTGGTAGTAGTATTGTTAACCATTCCACTGCTTTTTATATGGAAAAAATCTGGCTTAGGACAGAAGCTCCGCTCCCCCAACAAAGTTGGTCACTGGATGTGCCAGCATATCGTCGAAAGTTTGTAAAACACAGGCATTTATATCTGTTAGGATTGGAGATATATAAACTGAGTCACTTTGAATTGTTTCCCCAACTTCGACCGTCCCCAGTTTTCCCCAACACCCTTACAAGTCAAACTCCAAACCCTGATGTTCGATCGGAATTTTCGTATTCCCACGTAATTACTCATTTTTCCCAAATGCAAAGTGACTTGGAGCCGTAAACGTAATGCAATTACATAGGCCTAATAATTGAAGCAAAAACTTGTCCTTTTAGTCCAAATTTATGAGTATCAATTTCCTCTCAATACGGGCCAAATGGGGTTTCCCCATTATTGGTTCTCTGCGCAGAACCTTTACAAAGCTGTGAAGTGATTTCTTGCGCGCACTTTACCACAAATTAAAAAATGGGGGAATGTGTCGTTTCATGGACAGTATTTGTTTGATCTCCGAGAAGCTAGCCTTGATATTGAAAACGGTTTCTTTTTTCCATGACCATAAATTAGGTGTCGTTCAAAGACTTCAAAGTGAAGTGCCAATGATCGTTATGGCAAAAATGACAATTGTATCCAATTTGGTTGAAACTTTCTGTTAGTCTTGTTAAGTTTTTCAAAAAAATTCTGGCACTGCGTAGGCCAAGACCATTGAGTAGAATCCGCCCTTCCCTAGCCCTCAGTAATGGGTCAAAAGAACCAGACTGTAGCCATATCCGAATTGGCTGGATTTGGCTAGGAACAATGCTCGCGTCTATGGGAAAGGCGCTGACCAATGACTTGGGGGGGCGCATAATTATCACAAGCCGCAGCCAAAACTTTTGGACAGGGCTATTCTAAATTGGGTCAATCAATATCTTTCAGTGGTGGATGGGTAGGATCAGGCAACCGGAATACGCTTTTGACATTAATGAGCTCATTTTGTACAATAAGTGGAAGTTTATTATGACTTTGCCTCAGTTTTGCTAGTAATTTCTGAAATGCTCTGTTAAAGATGTCACAAGTTGAAAGTCTGATACATGCATATCATTTCGTGGCAGGTGTCTCCCTTGAAATGCCCTTTGCAATCTTCTATGGAAACAAACGCAGTGTCGCAAGTATGCCATTTTCTGAAAAGCAACCAAATAGGTATCTTTTTTCAAAACATTGTATAAATGCTTTTATAATTCAGAATATGACAGAATTCAGTACCAGCACTAATTTTCTTTTCAGTTGACTGAATGGCAAGCATTTTATTTTATTGCTAAAACTTCAATTTCCCACAAAATCATTTCACTTCATCAAGTTTGCAAAAATAAAAATGGTAGTTAAACATGAACATTCATGAACACTATTTTACAGCATGGATGGACACTAGCAAATGTTAACACCAAAATCTCATTCATTACTGCACAAACCACGACTTACTCATTTCATCGGGAACCATTTTTAAGTACACTATTTACCCAACTGTTAAGCACACACGAATCTTTCAAACTAAAAAGCAGATTACATTGTAAGAGGTTTCATGAATTTTTTTTGAGCTGAACATAAACAAAATAATGTATACATTTTTGCGATAAAATTTAAACAATTTTATCCTAGGTTTTACCCTTAAGGCGCCTTTTCATATGTATGTATTTTGGGTGCATTGCATACATGATGCGTTCATGCATTTCACTTTCTAGGACACAAAAATCAACTCCATTAACAAAACACACGTGTGAGTTATGTTTGGCCGTCAAAATCGTTTCAGGTGCAATTTGGTGGATACGCGGTGCTTGGTGCAAGTGTTGACGTGCACATGGACAGGCGCCTTTACACTGACATATACTGCCAATTATAGCCAACACACAGCCAATAGGGCAATTCACAATAGTGCGCCATCAAGAGTTTGCAACGCATTGGCCAATCAAAGAGCGCGAAATCTCAATGCGCGTTTGGAAAGGGTCGACAAATTTCGCGCGTTGTGATTGGCCAATGCATTGCAGACTCTTGGGGGCGCATTATTGTGAACCTTGGTGTTTTGAGTGGTGAAAACGTCTGCTCAGGTCAGAAAGAAGTAATAGGTTTGAATCCCACCCAAACAAGCTTGTGATGCTCTTGACAACTATCTGACCACAGTATGAATACATGCATTGGTGTTGGGGCAAAGCCTAGTTTAAAATAAACATCCAAGAGGCATAGCCAAATTAATATCATTCAATATTCAACAATACCTTTACGGTATATATTTTCTATTATACTACAAATACGCATTCAACTGACTGTGTCCGAACACCTCAAAATAAGTCTGAGGTTGCAACAGCCACCCCAAAGTCACTGGCCCTCAATTAACAAAGTTATTTTGGACATTCATGGGAACTGTCATATTCTTCACTCATATAATATCCCCATTCATCATGATGTAAACGGAGTGATATGTTAAAGGTGAAGAATTGTGATGAAGCTGATTTCATGGGGTCCAGTCCCAATGTTAGTCATCACTGTTTCTTCCTTCAGGTAAACAAAAATCTCAAAATATGGAGGGCCTGATGTTTCGATCCTAGCAGATTCTGCAAGGATCGAAACGTCTGGCCCTCCATATTTCTGCTAGGATCGAAACGTCAAGCCCTCCATATTTCTGCTAGGATCGAAACGTCAAGCCCTCCATATTTCTGCTAGGATCGAAACGTCAAGCCCTCCATATTTTGAGATTTGTATTTTAGGTCATTGTAGTCAGCAAGCAGTTTGCAGCAGTCTTGTATTACATATCTTCAGGTAAATAACTTGGTTCAAAGAAATACACTGATACAAATAAATATAGTGGTATATCAGGGGTGGTAACAAGTCAATTTTTGCAAGTCTAAGTCAAGTTGCGAGTCAAAAACAAGTCAAGTCACACGTCCCAAAAATAGCAACTCCAGTCCGACTCAAGTCAAGTGACTCGAGTCAAAAACTCTGTGGTATATAGACCACTTTCATTTTGCCTACAACTTGTGTGGGCAGCCAAAGTTCACAGAAAAAATCACCCATGGTTGTTTTTTTAATTTACCTCAATTTCATTC